>NC_056061.1:65278712-65581742 GCF_016772045.2 Ovis aries
GGCCTGAGGAGAGTAAGTAAAATGTTCCCCCTCAACACTCTGTTCATAAACAAATGCTCTGGGAATAGTCTGTCTCTCTTGAGCCCAAATTTCTATTTTTAAAATCTTCCTTCACATAGATCATATGATGTTCCTGAACTCTAAGAATGTTCTGACTTATTGCCTCACTGATAATTTAATTGAAACCACTTCTATTTTTAGGAAAGAGCTTAGTCACGTATGTGGGATTTTACTACGCTTCAAGAAAGATTTTGGTTTCACAGTAAAATAACCTGAGCTAAGTAAACCATTTTGATCTTATAAGGAGTGGATTTTTTTTTCATACAAATGATATGTCTATTGCAAAGTCAGATTTTCTAAAACTCCTTTAATGTTGTTTAAAGCTATATTTGCATCACCATAACAATTCCTTGTTATTTATAGTACATTACAGCAAACATAGGAATAGATTAAGTATATTTGTAGGAAAGAAAATACATTTTAACAAATGAATCAGATAGATTTTTCATTTTTCCAAAAGTTGCAGTCACGTGTGGCTTTTAAGACACACTGAAAGATATCAACTATATCATGCATTTTCCCCTTAAAAGACTATTCTGTGATGGGAACTGAAACTATTTCTAAAAAATCATGTATTGGAAAATTCAACTTTATCCATCTGATCTGATCTTTTAACCTTGGAAAACCAAGCAGTTTTTGGTTTTCGTAAGAAACTAATGACTTCATTAGGACTAGCGCCTGGCTGGAAATGAAAGAGATGATCAAGTTGCAAAATAAGATACCCATTTTTCTCCAGATCATTCCTTGTTCTAAGTTTTCAGTCTGTGATATGGACTTAGACAATTCTAATAGGAGTGAAAGCTATCACTTGAAACTTTGTGAACTGACGATAGCACAAGACTCCCTGTGGGAGAGGAGAGAACCAGAAGTTCTGTCACCCATCTATAAATATTACATGGTGAGTTTAGACTTTATTCAACACCTACATCACTGGTCCAATCAGCACCCTAGCAAGCAGTCAAATGTCAAAATTACCATGTACCTCCCACCCATGCCCCTCCCTACATATGTATATGTTGTGGAAACAGTTATTTTAATATTCTGTAACAAAATTATTTGGTAGACTTTTTTCTGACCAGATATTTTAAGATTCATGGTTCTTAAGTATGTATTAGACATTGCTATTCTATAGGAATTAAAGTGAAAGCTTTTTCTATTCTGCCAAAGTTTTCATAGATTCACTAAACAGCATAAAGCAAGACTGAATGTAGTTGTGTATTTTGTAAAGAGACAGAACAGAAATAGACAGTAATTACTATGATATAAATTATTCTTTCATTCTAAACATTAATCATTGACTTGAAAAGTGTAATGAACCTGTTGTCACTTTTATTTTTCTATGCTAAGACTTTTGCAAAGAAAATAAAAAGGCTCAAGCAAACAATTTAATGCATTATACAAATTAACCGAGTGTTAGTGTGATCGTATATAGAGAGACTTCAAAGTCCTTTAGCCTGGGGAGTTATGATTAGTTTATGATTAGATTAGTTTATGATTAGTTATAATTAGTTATTATTAGTTTATGATTAGAAATCCTTCAGTGTAGTGGGTTCATTCGCTTAAACAAAATAATATTTTTGTTTTCATTCACACTGCAATATAATCAATATGTTTGAGCTGCAGTAGGATATGTTTTGGTGTTTGAGAATTTCATGAAGAAAATCTTATTTCTATTATTAGAACATTTGACTCCCTACCCACATTCCTCAGGTCAGGAAATTTCTTCTAGCTTGTAAAAATATTGCAGCAGAGTCTTTAATGTACATTCTGGGGAATGCAGATTTTATGTGTAAGAAGTCTGCTTTATGGCTGAATTGTATAGAATAAATATGTAGATAAGCAGATTTAATTTTCGTGAAGAAAGCAAAGCTTGATTTGAGATAACATAGCCTTTGAATTCCATGGAGTAGGGTGGGTAGTGTTTTAGTCAGTTTGAATTTCTGTATCAGAGTACTGTAGACTGGGTGGCTTATTAACAGGAGAAATTTATTTCTTACAGTTCTGGAGACTGAGGAGTCCAGGATCAAAGCAATGGTAGATTTGGTATCTGATGAGAGCCTGCTTCAGATTCATAGACAGCAGTCTTCCTCTGTGTCCACACTTGGTAGAAAGGTTAAGGAAGGGTTCTTTTATGAAGGCACTAATCCATTTCTGAGGGATCTGCCCTCATGCTTTACTCACTTCTAAAGGACCCACCTCCAAATATCATCATATTAAGTTTAAACCTATAAATTTGGGGAAGTAACATATGTTACTTTTTGTTTGTTTGTTTTTGAAGTCCTTTCTTTTTTTTCATTATTTTTTATTAATTTTAATTTTTACTTTATTTTGCTTTACAATACAGTATTGGTTTTGCCATACATTGACATGAATCAGCCACGAGTGTACATGAGTTCCCAATCCTGAAACCCCCTCCCACCTCCCACCCTATATCATCTCTCTGGATCATCCCCGTGCAACAGCCCCAAGCATCCTGCATCCTGCATCGAACATAGACTGGCGATTTGTTTCTTACCTGATAGTATACATGTTTCAATGCCATTTTCCCAAATCATCCCACCCTCTCCCTCTCCCACAGAGTCCAAAAGTCCATTCTATACATCTGTGTTTCTTTTGCTGCCTCGCATAGAGGGTTATCATTACCATCTTTCTAAATTCCATGTATATGTGTTAGTATACTGTATTGGTGTTTTTCTTTTTGGCTTACTTCACTCTGTATAATAGGCTCTAGTTTCATTTTTAATTAATTTTTATTGGAATATAGTTGCTTTACAATGCTGTGTTAATTTCATCTGTACAGCATAGTGAATCAGCTATACATATACATATATCCCCTCCTTTTTGGATTTCCTTCTCCCATTTGGGTCACCATAGAGCACTGAGTAGAGTTTCCTGAGCTATATAGTAGGTTCTTATTAGCTATCCATTTTACACATAGTACTGTTAGTGTATGCATGTCAATCTCACATATTATACATGGTAACCATCCTATAAAATGAAAGTACCAACAAAATTAAAACTCATATTAATCACTGATAATCTGAATTGCTAATACAGTGGGCTATGGCATGGATAAAAATTTTTTTGTTCATATAATTCCATCACCATTCTCTTTTATTCAAGTAAACATGAAAAATGTGAGTAAAGGTGATATTATTGATTATTCTGGAGAAAAATCCAAATCTGTCTTAATTTATATATTTTAAAAGATATGTTGTTCTTCGTCATGTAGAGCTTCCTTAGGATCCTTTATATTTTTTAAATTAATCAATTAATTAAATTATTATTATTTTACTTTACAATATTGTATTGGTTTTGCCACACATCAACATGAATCCACCACGGGTGTATACATGTTCCCAATCCTGAATCCCCCTCCCACCTCCCCCTCAACGACACCATCCCTCCAGGTCATCCCAGTGCACCAGCCCCAAGCATCCTGTACCTGCATCCAACCTAGACTGGCGATTCGTTTAGTAGGGGCTTTTTAGTAACAATTTTAAATTTACTCTTCCTAAATTCTTATAAATCACTTTTACTATGTTAATGAAATTTAAAGACATGATAGTAATACTATTGTATCCTTTCAAGTCATAACTTATGACACAAACCCTAACAAACATCTTTCCTCCAAAAACCAAATCAAGCATATTCATTTCTCAAATTTTTAAAGTCCCTTGAGAAAATTTATCAAACTGAAGCAGAAGAAATAAAAACAAAAAACAAACTAAAAGCACTGACTAAATCAGATAAACTACCTGATTTGAGTCATGTGAAAAGTAAACGTCTACTGATCAAATGATAAAAATAACTTTAGCAAAAGAGGAAGAATGAAAATTAGCAAAATAGATGAAAAAACTAGTTTATTAAGTTAGAAATCTGCCTCAAAAGGTCCTTCCATACAGAAGTATAAGGAGTGAAACTGAAGTTTGTACTAACAGCTGAAAGAAAAATGTTCTCTATTCCCATGAGACAAGACAAGGATCAGATCCAGGTGACTGAAGAGGACTAAGTTATTAACAATAACTGAGATGGTAGCAATGATTATCACACTATTAATTTTTGTTCATAATTTAAGTTTTTTTTGTACATAGATACTCTATTTCTTTGACGCACAGAATGTTCTACATTTTCCCATCTTACTTGGACACTTCCACCTTTTCTTTCTACCCAGATCTCTCACTTTTTCTCTATAACCACATCACTCACTCTCATTAGTATGTTCATATGTCCCTTTATTTTTATTATCTTCATAATAGACAGATATACATAAAAGTGAGACACAACTGAGTGACTAAACACAGCACAGCATATACACAATATTTATTTTTAAATAGAATAATATTAGGCACAGTTTTATGCATCTTGGTTTTCTTACTCAACCATACCATGCAGAAACACTGAATCACCTGAAATATATATCTCTAATTAACATATTTTAATGGCTGCATAATATTCAATTTTATGCATGTTCAGCCATTCATTTGATGATTCTTCACTGATTGAACATTCATCCCTCCTTAAATAATACTGTGACAAGCATTTTTGTATACACAATTTTATACACTGTGATCTTATTATTATAAGAGGGACCCATAGTTACTCCATTTCTTAGTTGAAGGCGCACATGTTTATTATGTTTATTGGACCCTGATAGAAGTTGAAACATACTGGTTTAGTTGGCTAAGTCATGTCCGACTCTTGCAACGCCATAGATTGTAGCCCACCACGCTCCTCTGTCCACGGGTTTCTCCAGGCAAGAATATTGGGGTGGGTTGCCATTTCCTTCTCCAGGGGATCTTCCTGAACCAGGACTCGAACCTGGGTATCCTGCATTGCAGGCAGATTCTTTACCAACTGAGCTACTCCAATAGAAGTTTAAACATATCACAGCCCCAAACACCTTCTAGCCTGACCAGCAATAAGTGTTATTGCTCTTGCTTTTAAATCTTATCACTTTAATGGGTAAAATTAAAGTAGTTGCTATACTTTTATTTTTCAGTTTATATTTATAGTAAAGATATAAATCCTTAATCTATCACCTGAATTAAAAATTTGTTTTTTGAAATTAAATGTTATCTATTGACATTAGTTGAGGTAACTTTTGGTATAAGATTTTAAAAGTTTGCTTTCCCTACATAATCTAGATTTCCGGTCTTAGTTAAAATATGTAACCTTTAAATTGTACATTCTTCTCATAAAATGTTTCACATTTTTTAAATTGGATTTTCAGGTTGTTTCCCAAATTTTCACTTAATACACTAGCACATAAATCTGAGCAAGTCATTAGCACGTTTAGTCTTATCATTTGTGATATAGAAATGATACTATTTAAGTGCTATTGTAACAATCTGCTTATTATAAATGTCACATCATATGGTCTATGTTAACAGATCATATGATGGACTGTAAACCCTACAGTATAAATGCCAGTTATTTTAATAAACTAATAGGAAGATAATCATGAATCATAAATAAGCAATTTTCAAAGTGTTTTTCAATTTTTATGCAAAAGCTAGTAAATTACAGTATAATTTCAGAAGACAATTTAGTGCTTGATACATTTGCTGATCAACTTGGTATTGCTGCCTCAGGATTTATGTTTTGTTTGGGTTGTTATAAAGTTATAACTTTAAAATTCAGTTTACTCTGTATGAATTTATGATCTCATTCTAAAATATTCTAAGCCACATCAATGTTCTTAGGCAGTCGTGAATTTCATGAGATAATGACACATTGGCTTAAGAAGAATTTCCTGTTTTCAGTTTTGGGTGCTTTGCAGTTTTGCAGTATGCCTCTAATTTTATGAGAAAGTTACATGGAAAAAAAATGTGACAGTGTAAGGCTATGAACCAAAATATTTTTGGGATAAACTATCTAGCATATAAATAATTACATTTTTTTTTCCGGGAAGCAAATATTTAAGAGGAGAGGCAAGCAAAGCCTTGTTTGAATGAATAAATAAAGATCCATGCTTTTAGTCATAAAACCAGACACAATCTTTCGTTACTGCTTAGACTTCATTCATGTTTTCTTCTTGACTGATCAAAATTAGAAAAGGAAATCAATAAAAACGACCCTTGTTGTGAAATTTTAATCTCCTTAAAATGGTCGTTATAATTGGGCCTCAATCTACTCAATCTTCCACTGCCTGCCTCTTTCCTGCCTGGAGTTCCCAGATGCCAAATTCCAAGGGAGACTCTTAAGACCCCATACCCATATACATGCCATTTCAAGGGGCCTGGAATTCTCTTTCTGGAGCTTTTTAGCTAGAAAATTCCTTTTCTTTTAACTTCTGATTCTTCATGCATTTTACCTTTTATATTTAACTAAGTTGTAGCTTTTAGGCATGTCAGGAGAATGATTTTTTTTTTTTTTTACTTTAAGTAGTAAAAGTTATGCAGGCTATTATTCTTCTCTGTGAATGAACTTTATACAGTAAGCAGAGACACACAAAGAATGAAAAAAAAAATAGATAATTCTTAATACCCTTTCATTTTTCCTCTGTAAACCAGGATGAAAATAGGAAGGTTTCAAGCCAAATGAGAGAGTTAAGATTTCAGTTCCTGACAGCTCTGTGCCAGTAGGGGAACAGGACCAGCTGAGAAGGGGCATGGCGTGCAGTTCTAACAGTGATTGTTCTGGAGAAATATGGATCCTTCTCATTAAGGGATAGAAGCACAGGAATTTCTATCTGTAGAGTTCAGAATGCACAATAATGGCAATCTAGCCAAGGATGAGACCTGGTTTTTCAGGCTGCCCTGGAAAGAGGTTTTCACTAATCTGCCTCTTTGTATACTCTGACTTACTGAAAGTTAGAGGACAAGCCACCTGCTTGCTCCAGGGATGGCCTGAACAGTGCCTGTTGGGTGTCTCCAAGTAAAAACACCAATTCTTTTAAAAGTTAGTGAGAGTCAAAAATATGTTTACATTTTAAGCTATCAGGAAAAAAAAAAAGCATCCAAATTACAATATTAAAATGAGTTTCATGAGCAACTCTGACTATCTGCACTTTGGAAGACATTTTAGTGATTAAAGTAATTATTTTATTAAATGATATTACTTGGATTTATGAGGGTCCCAAAGAAAGTTATTAAGTCCCTGAGGGACTTAATAACAAAACACCTTCTTATGCAGTATTTTAAATTATTTATTTGGTTGTACATTTCTTCCACTAAACCAGGAGCTCCTTGAGGTCAGAGGAATGGAATGAAAAACAGATGGACTTTGGTATGAGTTGACCATGTGTTTAACTACTGGCTATGTGACCTTGGGCAAGTTATTTAACTTTTGGAGCTTTGCTTTTGTTTAATTTCTAAAACCTCCTGGAAACTATTCTGCACAAGTCTGCCACATTCAAAGCATATGGTACATATTCGTGAAGTGAATTAATGGAATAATTAATTAATTAATGGCTCTACCTATGAAAGGATTTCAATGCTATTTATTAGTATCTGTATGATGAGGAGTATAAATGGAATAAATTTAAATGTAAAGTGTTCTGTATAGAATCAGATGATGATAGAGATGAAATTTGTTTAAAAATAATTCTAGGCCTGTTAATCTCAATAATGAAGGTGAGGAGGCATTTCAGAAACATCTAGTTCTATGTATGATATATTATATAGATTATCTCCAGAGAGGATTCTGTTATGTTTGAAATTTGGTTATAAGTCATATTCTGACATTTATTTATCTGTTATACCATTATACTGTATTGAGATATTTAATTATTTCTTTCATAATCCCTGTCTAAGAAAAGAGTCAAATTTTCAGTCGAATAGCTCCATCTGTAAAGGACAAAATTGATCCAAGTTTCTGTGACTTTTGGATGTCCTGCAGGGTCTAATACTGAATTTGCAATACAGTGCACTTTCTCACTAAACTTTTATGCTTGGGGGATGCCAGAGTTAGAAAGATGGAGCCTCGTCACAGAAGTAACTAAAATGGAACTGATAAACAAATGAAGAGAATTCATTACCTGAAGAGGTAAATTTTGTCCCATTTGAAATTAATGTCTGTGCTTATTCAAAGTTTAATGAGTTAAGGGGTCACAAGATAAAGGAACCAGGATACACAGGGTAACTTCAGACCTTGACTGTTTTATAGTCAGATGGTGTCTGTCTGGTGGTTAATTTAAAAGAAAAAAAAAAAGGGAAAACAGAAAAAGTAGGACTAACTTCAAGCTGGGAAGATATGTTTGCTGACAGAAACTTGCGGAAAGAGACTGACTTTAGAAAAGGAGCTGCTTGTTTGGAGCAAGGAAAAGTAGCTTGTAAAGACAAATATTGTCAGAGAGTGAGGCCTGTGGTTAAGTTCAGATGAATGAACACAACACTTTTGCAATCATAGGAACAGTAAGCCTAGGAAGACTAAGCAGTTTTATCTGAGAAGTAGAAAAAGGAATCATTTGTGGAAGGTTTATGACAGAGAGTGAACACTTTGGATGAGATTTTTGTTACAAAGATATGTTTAGTTTTTAAATCTAAAGATTTAGAAAATGTTGTATTTTACCACTTTCATTTTACTCCATCAGCAGGCCTGGTGAAGCATTTTGATAGCCAAAATCTTGGTACTTATCCCCAAAACCCATCAGGTAAGATAGCTGCGGAGAGTAATCACAGCTTTACATGGAGTACACAGAAGATCTGCTTTATTAATACACGTAAAACCTCACCATTTCTTTACATCTGATGATAAATGATGTATCACTGATGGAAAGTGTCATGATTTTTTTTTACAGTTACAAAATAGGATGAAATCTGAACTTTCATTCCTAAAAATAAAATTGATTTGATTATAATAATTGTCTCATAAATTTTAGATAATATCCTCAAATGGCAAATCTGTCATTGTCAAACACATAGCCCCCAAATCCTTTTATGGAACAATTAGGAAGCTGGAACTCCATGTATTTTTTTCCATTATGTCATCTTGCCTGGCATGAAAATTGTGAGAGTGCTGAATCTTTGAATATAGTTCTGTTTGTTGGAAAGAGCACTGAAATGAAAATTAAGAGAGTTATGTTCCAGTCCTTTCAAGACTTGATAAACAGCTACAAGACCTTGGCAAATCACTTAACATCTATGTACTTTTATCATTTATAAAATAAAGACGTTGGACTTAATGATGCATTATATCTAAAATCAAACCATCTTTTATCATCTAGGTCAGATTTCCAGGCATCAGACTTAGGAACTTGGGACTCATTCTAGATGTCAAACCCAATATATCACTATGATCTACTGATGAGTTTTCCTTTAGTAATTTCCTACATGTAATTGTCATTTGGTTTCCAGTTAACTGGTGCAGGCCTTGATCTCTTGCTTGTACTACTGGAAGAGTCCCTTACCTGCTTTTTTATCTGCTTCCTTAGGTGTTGCTAAGACCTCCAGTATCTTGTTTTTAATGCATTTCCTTCAAACAGAAAACTAATGATTACAATACTCTATCTGAAATAATTTAATACTTTCACCTAAATCCTTAGCATGCTATTCAAGACCCTTCATAATTATTATTCTCTTTCTAGACTCAATTCTCACCACAGTCTTAGCTCCTGACTTGATCCTGTCTCTTACATCCTTTCCCTTGTATTCATTAATTTGCATTTTTCTGAAGGCACCAGAGAGGGTAAATCTTGACATTTTGTAGATTTGTTTTCACTCTCTGGGCTACTTTGCTCCCCACAGTGAATCTTAGTGAGCTATATCCCTTTATAGATATCTTAAACATCATTCTACTCAAGGGACATTCTTGCCTCTCTTTCCACACTCCACATTACCTCTTCAAAGTAGACCCCATTAGTTGGTTGTGCCCTCTGCCTTGTACTTATATCACAGAACCAATTGCATTTCATTGCTATATATGCACTTATGTGTGCCTATAAATGCATTTATTTCAGCTTTATTTTTATTGTCAACTCTGAGAATTAGAGCTGACAAGTTGACATTTACATTAAAATTCATAAGAATTGCCTTTGTAAAGGTAAACTGCTCTTTAATTCATAGATAGTCTTTGAAGTTCCCTGAATTTGTGGATACTTTTGTCCATATATAGAAAATAGTTGTGCTGTTTTTTATATCAGGATCTGAAAATACTGGTTGAGATTTACATGGAGATGTGTATCTGATGATTTGAAGAATTAGTTATCTACTTTGTTATTCTCAGTATTCTGGTGTTGTAAAACTTGTGATGAATTTAGAGTTGTTCTAGCACAAGTTAAGAAAAATGATGTTTCTTTCATGTGAAATCCTTGAAATTTCTTTATTAGTTTCTATTAGAATAAGAGATCTAATGTTTCCTTGGGTACTACAATGTACTTATAAAAACAATGATATGTCATAATTTTATAATAAAATTAATTTCTCACATGCGTTTTCTCATGATCCTAGATTCAAACTATTTTCCTGCATTCCTTGTTTCTTATTTTCTTTCTAAAAATGCATTAAGCAACATCTCTGCCACTCACTGCATTAGGAACCTGATAATCAAGCACAAACACAGGCACACACATACACCTATGAAGAAAGCCTGAACTTCTGGAATTTACATTCTAAGAAGGGGAAAAGAAAAAAGAAACACTTACTGAAATGTGGCAACTATAACAATACAAGAAACATGCAGAGGTCTTTTTTGTGCTGACATTTCTAAAGGAATTTTAGGACTAATGTAATTCATCAAGCAGAAAAAAGGAGGAAAGCATTTCTGTTAAAGGATGAGTAGACGTAAAGTCTCAAAGTAAGAGAATACCACCTTCAGCTTGTCTGAAGTACAGAGCTTATGTTGGGAAATAGTACAACCTGGGCAGAAGAGCCAATCTTAGGTGAGTTTACAAAGACTTGCTGTGATGCTAAGAAGATCTAGAGCTGATAAGATTCATAAAAAAAAGAGAGAGAGAGAGAGAGAGAGAGAGAGAGAGAATCATTGAAACCATATTGATAGGGCAGGGACGTATCCAATGTGCATTTTTAAATTGTTGCCTAGTCTGTAGTATGGGATGAAAATTGAAGTAACAAAGAACAGTTAAGAGACTCTTGCAATAATTCAGGTGAAGTTTGAAGAAGGTTCATATTAATTCACTGGTGATAGGAAAAGAGGTAGCAAGAATACGCAAAAGAACTATACACTAAAGATCTTAATGACACAGATAACCATGATGGAGTGATCACTTACCTAGAGCCAGACATCCTGGAGTGTGAAGTCAAGTGGGCCTTAGGAAGCATCACTAAAAACAAAGCTAGTGGAGGTGACGGAATTCCAACCGAGCTATTTCAAATTCTAAAAGATGATGCTGGAAAAGTGTTGCACTCAGTATGCCTGCAAATTTGGAAAACTCAGCAGTGGCCACAGGACTGGAAAAGGTCAGTTTTCATTCCAATCCCAAAGAAAGGCAATGCCAAAGAATGTCCAAACTACCACACAATTGCTCTCATCTCACACACTAGCAAAATAATGCTCAAAATTCTCCAAATTAGGCTTCAACAGATGGAGAAGGCAATGGCACCCCACTCCAGTACTCTTGCCTGGAAAATCCCATGGACGGGGGAGCCTGGTAGGCTCCAATCCATGGGGTTGAGAACAGTCGGACACGACTGAGCGACTTCACTTTCACTTTTCACTTTCATGCATTGGAGAAGGAAATGGTAACCCACTCCAGTGTTCTTGCCTGGAGAATCCCCGGGATGGGGGAGCCTGGTGGGCTGCCATCTATGGGGTCACACAGAGTCGGACATGACTGAAGTGACTTAGCAGCAGCAGCAGGCTTCAACAGAACATGAACAGAGAACTTCCAGATGTTCAGTTGGGTTGAGAAAAGGCAGACGAACCAGAGATCGAATTGTCAACATCCTTTGGATCATAGAAAACCCAAGAGAATTCCAGAAAACATCTGCTTCTGCTTCACTAGCTATGGTAAAACCTTTGAGTGTGTGGATCACAACAAACTGTGGAAAATTCTTAAGGAGTTGGGAATACGAGACCACCTTATCTGCCTGCTGAGAAATCTGTACGCAGGTCAAGAAGTAACACTTAGAACCAGACATGGAACCATGGATTGGTTCCATATTGGGAAAGGAGTATGTCAAGGCTGTATATTGTCACCTTGCTTATTTAACTTATATGCAGTGTAGATCATGCAAAATGCCAGGCTGGATGAAGCACAAGTTGGAATTGAGATCACCGAGAGAAATATCAATAACCTCAGATATGCAGATGACACCACCCTTATGGTAGACATTGAAGAGGAACTAAAGAGCCTCTTGATGAAAGTGACAGAGGCAAGTAAAAAAGCTGGCTTAAAGCTCAACATTCAAAAAACAAAGATCATGGCATCTGGTCCCATCACTTCATGGCAAATAGATGGGGAAACAATGGAAACACTAACAGACTTTATTTTCTAGGGTTCCAAAGTCACAGAAGGTGGTGACTGCAACCGTGAAATTAAAAGATTCTTGGTCCTTGAAAAAAGCTATGACCAACCTAGATAGTATATTAAAAAGCAGAGATATTACTTTGCTGACAAAGGTCCATCTAGTCAAAGCTATGATTTTTCCATTAGTCATGTATGGATGTGAGAGTTGGACCATAAAGAAGCTTGGATGCTGAAGAGTTGATAATTTTGAACTGTGGTGTTGGAGAAGACTCTTGAGTGTCCCTTGGACAGTGAGGAGATCAGACCTGTTGATCCTAAAGGAAATCAGTTCTGAATATTCATTGGAAGGACTGATACTGAAGAACATCCGATGTGAAGAACAGACTCATTGTAAAAGGCCCTGATTCTGGGAAAGATTGAAGGCAGGAGGAGAAGGGGATGACAGAGGATGAGATGATTGGATGGCATCGCCATCTTTGAGTTTGAGTAAGCTCTGGGAGTTGGTGAAAGACAGGGAAGCCTGACATGCTGCAGTCCATGGGGTTGCAAAGAGTAGGACATGACTTAATGACTGAACTGAGCTAAAATGATTTTTTTAAGAGGTAAAAATAAGATTTAGTGACTCATTAGGTGTAGAAGATGAAGGAGTATAAGACAATATCCTGGTCGTAATTTAGGAAGACTCTAGAATTTGATGCCTATAAGGAAGCAAAAGTTAAAAGGAAAAAAAAACAACAACAACAACAACAATTGGAGGAGGAATAAGAGGTTAGGTTTAAATTACGCTAAATATGGGATGACTTTAAGGCAATAATCTATATTTTGAAGATAATAAGAAATGTGGGTCTGTATAGGTTAATATCCTATTTGTCTAAGTTTAACAGAAAACCCACAATCTGTGGCTTAACCACACAATGGTTTATTTTTCTTTCATAACAGTAAATCCAAAGGTGCTGACAATGCTCTGCTGCCTAGTAACATTAGGACCCACATTTCTTTCATTATCCTGTCGTCCTTTTTTTTTTTTTTTTCTCATTTTGGTCACCCAGTGGTAACAAGATGGCTTCTCCATTTCACTTAAATTCACATTTGAAGCAGATGAAGAAGGAGGAAGGCAGTGACAAAACCAGAAATAATATCTTTCCAATAACTCCCTGGGAGAAGGCAATGGCACCCCACTCCCATACTCTTGCCTGGAAAATCCCATGGGTGGAGGAGCCTGGTAGGCTGCCGTCTATGGGGTCGCTAAGAGTCGGACACGACTGAGTGACTTCACTTTGACTTTTCACTTTCATGC
The DNA here is from genome assembly GCF_016772045.2 of Ovis aries. Taxonomy (NCBI): domain Eukaryota; kingdom Metazoa; phylum Chordata; class Mammalia; order Artiodactyla; family Bovidae; genus Ovis; species Ovis aries. Next base: position 65,292,440 of record NC_056061.1, read on the forward strand.
ATTGGAGAAGGAAATGGCAACCCACTCCAGTGTTCTTGCCTGGAGAATCCCAGGCAAGCTGGGGGAGCCTGGTGGGCTGCCGTCTATGGGGTCGCACAGAGTCGGACATGACTGAAGCGACTTAGCAGCAGCAGCAATAACTCCACAGAAAGAAGATTTCCACAATAGTAGCATAAGGAGTTCTCTAGGTATACTCTCCAGAAAAAACACCCACAAGTGATAATAATTATTTCTTTTAAAAGCCTCCAATATTTGAAGTCTCTGGAAATCATCTTAAATGCGTGCTACAAATCAAATCTGTCAGAAGAGCAGTGGGTCGGTAGCCTTGGAGCCACAGTCTATTTACTCTCTTTCTGAGAAACCCAGGTCACCGTGCTGGGGCCTATAATCTGGTAGTTTCTGACCAAGAAGTTGGGTCTCCTTCTTCCCTCAGCTCCAGTCAAGGGCTATGGTATCTCCCTAGGTGAAACAGGCCATGAGCATTTCTTATCTATCCCAGCATTATACTGCCAAAGCTAAATTCTGAGCAAATACATGGATCCCCCTCCCTCCTTTCACCCCTCAGGTTCTACCTCATGGATAGTAGACTAAAAAAAACTGCCGATCACCTTTGTCCCAGTTATCACTTAGAGAATAAGTTCTGTGTTGGCATATGAAACATAAGTTCTGCATATGCAAAACTAAGTTCTGTGTTGGCATATTCAAAAGCAGAGACATTACTTTGCCGACTAAGGTCCGTCTAGTCAAGGCTATGGTTTTTCCTGTGGTCATGTATGGATGTGAGAGTTGGACTGTGAAGAAGGCTGAGCGCCAAAGAATTGATGCTTTTGAACTGTGGTGTTGGAGAAGACTCTTGAGAGTCCCTTGGACTGCAAGGAGATCCAACCAGTCCATTCTGAAGGAGATCAGCCCTGGGATTTCTTTTGGAAGGAATGATGCTAAAGCTGAAACTCCAGTACTTTGGCCACCTCATGTGAAGAGTTGACTCACTGGAAAAGACTCTGATGCTGGGAGAGATTGGGAGCAGGAGGAGAAGGGGACAACAGAGGATGAGATGGCTGGATGGCGTCACTGACTCAATGGGCGTGAGTCTGAGTGAACTCTGGGAGTTGGTGATGGATAGGGAGGCCTGGCATGCAGCGATTCATGGGGTTACAAAGAGTCGGACATGACTGAGTGACTGAACTGAACTGAACTGGCATATGCAAACTCAGAACTCTAGAAACACTGCCCCAACCCAGAATGCTTCTCTGAAGGCAGGGATGTCGTCTCAACAGAAGTCAGTCACTTTCCCTTACTCCCAGTTTTGAACCAGTTTCTCAGAGATTTTGCCTATAGGGATAAGAAGGGAATAAGAATAGAGAACTATGGTGTGTGCACGCATGCTCAGTCATACCTGACTCTTTTCGATCCCTGGGATTGTAGCCTGCCAGGTTCCTCTGTTCATGGAATTTACCAGGCAACAATATTGGAGTGAGGGGCCATTTCCTCCTTCTGGGAATCTTTCTGACCCAGGGATCGAACCCACATCTCTTGCATCTTCTGCATTGGCAGGCAGATTCTGTAAAAACTGAGCCCTGAGACCTATGGAGCTCTCAAAGCAAGTGATTTTATTGGACAGTGTGCAAAGAAGTTCAAATCTAAAGTTGCTCTCTCTATGACTCACATCTTATTAACTGATGAGCGGGTAAATAAAGTATTGTCCATTTACACAGTGGAATATTATCAGCAACAAAAAGGACTAATGAACTTTGAATGATACTGTATGTAATTATTGAATTTGCTTATGTACTGACACTTTGTGCTAAATCAATATGCAGCAATAAAATGTGTTTAGTGCAAGAGAAAAGGAGCATGCAGGAGATAACTGTGGGAACTAACGAATACCAAGGGGCCAGATGGGAACTAAGGAAATAAGCATGTCATATAATGAACTGGTTCAGCATTGGAAGTGATCTCATGAGAAATAGATTCAAAGTATGATCACCCTGTTTGAACTTAGGAGGTTTTTTAGAGCTCCGTTCATTTTCAAAGTGAAAGAGTTCCAAACATAGGCTGCTGCCACCTTTAGGGATTAAAATATTCATCCCTGTGAGAGGATAGAGCAGCTTTGAACAAAATCAACCACTTGTGGTTAACAGAGAGGATACAGAGGTGTTAAACTTGTTTGCTTAGCGCACCCCGTTCATTCAGCCTTCCAAATATTAAAAACAGAAAATTTTGCCAATTATACGTATGTTTAAAAAATTCATTGATATGCACCTCGTAGGACCAAATATTACTGCCAGTATTTTTCCAGTTATTCAATGTTTCAAAAAATTATCTACAATGGACTATTAGTTAAGTTCTGTTAAACTTAGTCATTTTCCTTGCTCATAACAGTACTAGAACTCACATCTGAAGAGCTATAGGATGATGGAGGTCTTATAAAACTAGTTGTTCTTAAAAAAATTAAAACATGCATCTGTAGTAACACACAGCATTATATTGTTCTTCTGAAATGCGGGAAGAGGAGAAACTGACAGGTTATTATATTGGCTAATGTGAAATGTTCATCTGACAAACTTATTGAGTTTGATTTGTATGCATAACCCCACAGCAGATTTTACAGTTTATCTCATCTCCTGCCTCCTCCCCCTCCCATGCTGACATCAACAAATGCACCACCTTAAAACACACACACACACACACACACACACACACACGAAAAACACCTGGAGTATTAAAGTGTTTTAACCAGTATGATTTATGTTAATGGTACAGAAGAGAATATTTTTTGGTTCTCAAAAACATAACAGGCAATTGATGTGCCATATTGCAGTATGGTTTTAGCTATCAACATGTCAAGATTTAGTTTTGCTGTTAACATTTTACGATTTAGAAGGCTATAAGAATATGTGCACTGTAGCAACAATACAGGTTTCATTCCCACAGCTATATTTATCAGGCTCTCATTTTTTCCTCTTTTTATAGGAAAAAAATTGAAAAAGAAAGAGGGTAGGGGAGACAAGCATCCACTCACTATATTTTATTTTCTTTATTATGTCAAGTAATGAGAAATAAAGAGACAGAAAATCGTGCTCTTAATAGCCTATGCTCAGACCAAATAGGATTGCAGACGAAGGAATCACCGTATATTTTATTGGTTTATTATCTCCAAGAGATAACTTAACCATGTCAAAGAATGTACCATTTGATCCCAGACTTTCATCAATTACAAGAGCCCCAAGGTTAAGGATTTATTGTGCAAGCTACTTTACTGGAAGTTCTTGGTAACGTTAGACAAGTGCCAGTGAGTGAGAGGCAGAGGAACATCACCTGAAGGCTCTAATACTGTTCTTTAAGGCTGCAAGGCTGCAGCTAACAGGGTTTAGATGATGCATAAAAAGTTAGTTAGTAGACGATATTAATTTATTATATAATCAAGGCTTAATTTCTGACATTCGGAACAAGTCTACCTTTGGCTGGTCATTACTTTCTGGGTCTACACAGATAATGCATTTCTAATACCGTTGCTCCTGGAGAAAACTGTCAATATCAATATTTATGTAACCATTGATTCTCAAGCTCAATAAATTAATGAGATATATAGACTATGTACACATATTTATTTCATGACCAAGGAAAATACTTGAGACTCAGCATACATTTTTAAATGGTATTCCACAATGAGCCAGATGGAGTTATTTTTAAAATAATTCTATTTTGCAGCTTTTTGAAAGGAAGGCTTTTCCTTTTAAAGTGGAATCAGCTATTCATCAAAAACAGAGAACATTATGTTCTTGGCTTAGTTTTCCAATGGAGAACTCAACATAAACAAAAAAAGAAATTCTAGAATATGTGCTTTATTTCACATGCATGAAAAATTGGAGTACACAGACTTTAGAGAGAAAGAATACTTTTTTTAAAAAAAAGTGTGTGTGTGTGTGTGTGTGTGTGTGTGTGTAGACATCATTAAATGCCATTAAATGTATTCTCACATATAAAATTCATACTTTTCTTATCAGCCAGATAATTCACTATTTTTAGTTCTTTACATCTTACTCTTTTAAGCATATGAAAAATATATTTTACAGTATTTACGTTGAGTATTAAATGATTGCTATATCAGTAATCACAGTGTCAGTAATTATCATGTCAGTCTCAAAAATGTCCTAACAATAAACAGGAAGCTTGTATGTTTATGTGTGTCTATCAGAGGAAGGGTTAGGAGATGAGAAGAAAAAGAGAGAAGGAAAGAGAGGTGGAGAGAGCAGAGGAAGAAAGTGGAAAAGAGAGAATAAGGTAGATTTTCAAGATCAGGGACGTATATATTCAAATATGTAAAGATCTCTTCATGTTGAATATTCTTATCAAAAAGAGAAAATGAAACCAATCCCCCCCCCCCTAAGAAAACACAAAAAATCACGAGGACATTTCTGGAGGTGATAGAAAAATTTAGTACCTTGTTTGTGGTGATGGTCTCACGGGTGTATGCATATATCCAAACTCATCAGAGTGTAAATACAAAGTTTGTGCAAATTTTTTGTGTGTCAATCATACTTCAATAAAACTAGAAAAAAATAATGTAATATTTTCTCTCAAACAAGAAATGGAACAATCAAGAGAAAGTGTCAGCTTCACTTAGCAGGCCACTCAGTGAGATTCAGGGTACAGGCTGGATTATCACTGGATTCAGGGTACAGGCTGCTCCAGAATAAATTTATAATTTACAGTGTAGAATAAGCCATACCAAGTACTGGCCTCTTGATTGTCGCTCACTCATCACCTCCCTTTTACAGTGAATGAAGTGAGTTGCTCCAAATATAGTCCTTTCAATCACTCCATTATCACCTATGGGGGGCTTCCTTGGTGGCTCAGATGGTAACGAATCCACCTGCAATGTGGGAGACCTGGGTTCGATCCCTGGGTTGGGAAGATACCCTGGAGAAGGAAATGGTGACCCATTCCAATATTCTTGCCTGGGAATTCCATAGACCGATGGAGCCTGGGGGGCTACAGTCCATATGATCACAAAGAGTTGGACATAGCTGAGCGACGTTCACTATTACCTAAGGCAGAGATGTTCACTTAGCCTCTAGTGTAGTGTCGGTATTCTTTTGAAGATGTTCTAAGTACTGTCTTTGGTGTTAAAATAGCAATGTAGCTTTCTTGTTTCAGACAGCGCAATTATTTTGTCTGCCCCTTTTACGAGTTTCTGAAGCTTTGATTCTAGGAACTTGGGACTAGGTCTTTTTCATCTTTATATAAACAAGATAATAAATTTTAAAGTTCCCAATACATTCCAAGCAAATCTTCTACTTCAAAACCTTTGTGAGAAAAGGCAGGGTATAAATACATAAAATGAAACACTTGTCCTGTATGTTGAGCTCAATTGAAAATGATTCCAAATGATAATAAGTCCCAAAGAGGTAACACTTGGTTACTTTGGGTAGTAACTTTGGGCTTTATATCATTTGGCATCTATATTGGTATACAGATATATGGCAAATTGTCTTTTTCAAATATAGAGATCGAGTATATACCTGAACAGATCTGATATATTTTACTGAGTTCCCCATACTACAGTACATAAAACAGGTCATTGTTAAATTATTTACAAATGATAAGCCATTAGAAAACCAATGTGGTGTAAGAAAATATTATTCCAATGTAAAAAAAAAATCTTCAAAGTAGTTATAATGAAAGGGCTGGCAATAGCCATTTCATAAAATGAATTCTATCTAACAGCATGGCAGCTCATAAAATGAAATTATGTTCTTTCTGTGTATGTCAGCTCTGATGATATCTAATCAATAACTCTGCTGTTGTCAAGTTCAGGTTGAATTTTCAGGGAGGAAAAGCATGTTACATAGTCTACCTATATTATTTCATAAAGAAATGTTCATTTATTTTAACCATAATCCTTTCAGGAATTGTAAATAGAGAAGTATACTTTTCAGTGAGTTATACGTCTAGTGACCAGAAATATTTTTAATATGTCTTAAAGTAGGCTGAATAGAAGGTTAAAATATTTTCATGTATATCTTAACAGTTTAACAGCCTTATTTCATTTAAATTTTTAGTATTTACAGAAAAGAAAAAGTGGGGAAAGCAATTTCATTTAATATATAGCCATTTTGCTGCTGCTGCTGCTAAGTCGCTTCAGTCATGTCTGACTCTGTGCGACCCCATAGACGGCAGCCCACCAGGCTCCCCCGTCCCTGGGATTCTCCAGGCAAGAACACTGGAGTGGGATGCCATTTCCTTCTCCAACGCACGAAAGTGCCATTTTGGTCAATTAGAAATATCAATTGTGGAATTTCTTAAAATTAGATAGCAACACATTTTAACCCAATATTTTTTTTATTGAAGAATAGTTGATTTACAATATTATGTTGGTTTCACTGGGCAACATAGTGATTTTATATTTTATAGACTATACTCCATTTAAAGTTATTATAAAATATTGGTTATGCTCTCTGTGGTGTACAGTGTATTCTGATAGCTTATTTATTTTCCACAGAGTGGTTCATACCTCTGAATCCCCTACATTTAAGAATATCCCACACTTTTCCTCTCCCAACCAGTAACCATGAATTTGTTCTCTGTATGTATAAATATATTTCTGTAGAACCAAATATTTTTAATGTGTTAATAACAATAATACTTTTACTTGTTTAGAGCTTTCCAGTTTACAGTGCTTTTATATAACTATTTATTCAGCAACTTCCAGATGTTCAAGCTGGTTTTAGAAAAGGCAGAGGAACCAGAGATAAATTGCCAACATCTGCTGGATCATGGAAAAGGAAGAGAGTTCCAGAAACATCTACTTCTGCTTTATTGACTATGCCAAAGGCTTTGACTGTGTGGATCACAATAAACTGTGGAAAATTCTGAAAGAGATGGGAATACAGACCACCTGACCTGCCTCTTGAGAAATCTGTATGCAGGTCAGGAAGCAACAGTTAGAACTGGACAAGGAATGACAGACTGGTTCCAAATAGGAAATGGGGTACATCAAGGCTGTATATTGTCACCCTGCTTATTTAACTTACATGCAGAGTACATCATGAGAAATGCAGGGCTGGAAGAAGCACAAGCTGGAATCAAGATTGCCGGGAAAAATAGCAATAACCTCAGATATGCAGATGACACCACCCTTATGGCAGAAAGTGAAGAGGAGCTAAAAAGCTTCTTGATGAGAGTGAAAGAGAAGAATGAAAAAGTTAGCTTAAAGCTCAGCATTCAGAAGACGAAGATCATGGCATCTGGTCCCATCACTTCATGGCAAATAGATGGGGAAACAGTGGAAACAGTGTCAGACTTTATTTTTTGGGGCTCCAAAATCACTGCAGATGGTGATTGCAGCCATGAAATTAAAAGACGCTTACTCCTTGGAAGGAAAGTTATATAGCTTTATAACTTAGAATATTGAAAAGCAGAGACATTACTTTATCAACAAAGGTCCATCTAGTCGAGGCTATGGTTTTTCCAGTGGTCATGTATGGATGTAAGAGTTGGACTGTGAAGAAAGCTGAGTGCCAAAGAATTGACGCTTTTGAACTGTGGTGTTGGAGAAGACTCTTGAGAGTCCCTTGGACTGCAAGGAGATCCAACCAGTCCATTCTAAAAGAGATCAGTCCTGGGTGTTCTTTGGAAGGACTGATGCTAAAGCTGAAACTCCAATACGTTGGCCACCTCATGCGAAGAGTTGACTCATTGGAAAATACCCTGATGCTGGGAGGTTTGGGGGCATGAGGAGAAGAGGATGGCAGAGGCTGAGATGGCTCGATGGCATCACCAACTCGATGGACATGAGTTTGTGTGAACTCCAGGAGTTGGTGATGGACAGGGAGGCCTAGAGTGCTGCAATTCATGGGGTTACAAAGAGTTGGACACGACTGAGTGACTGAACTGAACTGAACTCTGTTCCATGTATAAACTGTGCATTTTTTGTGTGTAACTGTATTAGGAAACAGATTTTAACACTTTAAGAATTTTTTTAGATTAAAAATATAGGAAGCAAGAATCATAATTTGTGCTCAGTCTATCTTACTTTAATGCCTGAGCCATGTAACCATAAAGAGTATGCTTTGTGAATATTATGTCATTAATTGTTGAGAACAGTTCTATTACTCAGAAATACCTGTCCTATTTCTTGGTCTCCATATACTTTTGAGAATCTTCCATTGACTCTGAAATCTCAATTAGACTTGAAGGCCCAACAAAAGTTATATTTTTTGTTAACAAAATGATGTCTTTTGATGTTGCCAAGTGGAAATGCCTTCTAACTCCCTTTTTGTCATAATATTTTAATTTCTCTTGAAGAACTCTGCCTCAGAATTCCACTCTGTCCTGAGGTTATTTTGTGTTCATATTTCCCCTAACAGAGTCCATAGGATACATAATATATTTGACATTCAAATGCTGTGTTATTAATATAATATTTTATACAACACTTATGAAGCCTCCTCAACCACATAACTCATCCAAACAATTCAAAACTTGAAAATATACTACAATTTTTTTTTTTTTTGGCTGTACTGTATGGCATGTGTGATCTTTTGTTTCCTGACCAGGGATCAAACCAGTGCCCCCTGCAATGGAAGTGCAGAGTCCTATCTACAAGACCACCAGGAAAGTCCCACTATTACTCTAGAATATCTCTTGATTATCTCTTTTAAACTTTCACTTATTTTTGCTTTAATTCTACTAAATTTGTCAACTCTTTCCCTTTCTGCTAGTAAAATACTACAAAGACACTGTCTCCCAAATAGTGTCTAAATTGGTGTTGAGGTCTACCATTGGAACTTATCACCATCTGGCTACAAATACTCAACAGCTCTCTAGTATTCTCTGAAAAGCTCAAGACCTCTATTTAATATAGCAAATGAAGCCCTCCGTAATCTGGCTCCTGTGCTGTTTATAATATGCTTAGTCTCTCCCTCTCTACTCCTTTCCCTCTCCAGTCCCACCCCAAGATAGGACACAAAGCCATTTGTGGTTTTGAAAAGTGAAGTCTTTTTCCAGAAAAGTAAAGGAAGATTAAGTGTTCCAAGGGTAAGAAACTAGAAGATAGTGATTTGAACTGACATAGTGTATACTGTTGAGTGTTATAGGCGTGTGAAATGTGCAGGTTGCTTTACACTGAGTCTTCCCTGAAGGCTGCTGCTCCTTCTGCTAAGTCACATCAGTTGTGTCCGACTCTGTGTGACCCCATAGATAGCAGCCCACTAGGCTTCACCGTCCCTGGGATTCTCCAGGCACGAACACTGGAGTGGGTTGCCATTTCCTTCTCCAATGCATGAAAGTGAAGTGAAAGTGAAGTCCCTCAGCTGTGTCCGACTCTTTGCAACCCCATGGACTGCAGCCCACCAGGTTTATCCGTCCATGGGATTTTCCAGGCAAGAGTGCTGGAGTGGGTTGCCATTGCCTTCTCCATCCCCGAAGGCTAACCCATGAAAACCTCATCCTCAAGACATAATTATCCAAAGATCTGATCTCCAAACATCATTACATTTGGATTAGGATTTCAACACGAATTTTGATAGGACATAAACATTTAGGCCAAAGCAGTATATAAAAACGTGGGTCAATTTTAAGTTTGTTAGAAAGCAACTGGAGAATTTCTAGCATGGCAGTATCATGATCTGAGTTACTTTTTAATTAAAAATGTCATGTTAGCTGCTTTTCAGTGAACTGAGTTGAGAGGAAGCAGTGTGACCTGCTAGATGATTATTCTAGGAGACTAGGCCTAGTTTGAGGGTATCTTGAACTTTTTTAATTCACATGAAGGGAAATGCATAATGGAGTTATGTGCCTTGAGAGCAAATTAACAAGATTTAAGGTTTGAATGAAATAATAGTGTGAAGGAAAGCGAGAAATCAAAGATTACACTTAGATTCTAGCTTATTGGATATTGCTACCATTTAAACAGGATGGGAAAAAAAGAAGGAAGAGGAGCAAGCTTATAAGTAAAACAAACCATTGTTCTGTGTTAAGATTATGCCAAGTATTAAGCCAAATAGATATTGTAAGACTCATCTGGAACTCAGAAAAGTTGGTACTGAAGATCCAGCTATGAGAGTTACTGGCATACAGAGAGTATTTAAATGTCTTGGATCCAGATGATCTCAGCTAGTTTAAGTATAAATGGAAAAGAAAAGGATGATAAGAATGGAATGCCTTGTCCCTCACAGGATGTTGTTGTTGTTTAGTCACTAAGTCATGTCTGACTCTTTTGCCACCCCCTGGACTTGTAACCCATTAGACTCCTCTGTCCGTGGGATTTCACAGACAAGAATACTGGAATGGGTTGCCATTTCCTACTCCAGGGGATCTTCCTGACCCAAAGATCTAACCTCTGTCTCCAGGGATCAAACCTGCATCTCCTGTATTGACAGGCAGATTCTTTACCACGAAGCCACTAGAGAAGCTTCTCATAGGATGATGACTGTAAAGGAGACGAGGAAGAAGGACTGTACGGTAAGGGTTAAACCAACAGAGTACCAGGTGGAAAGTGCCTTTAAATATGGACAGAGTGCTCAAGTACCAGAATAGACGCTGGTGTGTGTTAGGGACCTTACCATTTATCTTTTCAAGATCAAGGTCAGTCAAGTTTGGCATGAAAAGCCTAATAAGTGAGGTCTGAAAAAGTTAATAATGGCTACATTGAGATGATGTGGGCAATGCAAACAGAGATTTAACATATCTCAAAAAAATTCATTGTAAAGCAGAGAAGAGAAATGGAATGGTAGTTGCCCATGTATGGTGATACAGTCAAGATAATTCTTTTCTTTTAGAATGGAACTTGAAAGATGGTTGTATGCTTATAGAAAATATCCAGTTTTTAGAAGTCATTACCTTCCACTTAGCTCTCTTTTCTGTATGTGATTGTTATGGATTGAATATTTGTGTCCTCTCAAACTCATATTAAAACTCTACTCCCCAATATGTTGGTATTAAGAGGTGGGGAATTTGGGAAATAATTAGGTTAGATGAAGTCAAGAAGGTGGATGCCCTTCTCTGCTATGTAAGGGTATAATGAGAAGTTGGTGGTCTGCAACCCAAAAGAGGGCCCTCACTAGCACCTGACCATATACTGGCACCCTGAACTCAGATTTCCTGCCTTCAGAACAGTGAGAACTAAATTTCTGATATTTCTAAGCTACTCAGTCTATGCTACTTTGTTTTAACAACACAAATTGACTAAGGCAGCTGAACTTATTATTACTTTCACACTGTGTCAATGATAGTTACATTTTTACTGTAAGTATAACTGTATCGTTAATTGGTTTCAGGTTGAATTTTAAAACTAAAAAATAAAAATCATAAATCAGTGCAGACCTGACTGTGACTACATATTATTATTAATTCCATAACTGAGTACCATAGCTTAACATTTCCTTTCTTTCATATTTGGTTTGTCGAAAGAGTAAAATTGCAGTTCAGTTTTTCTTACTCTACTTGCCTTTATCAGTTATCCATTTCTTTTTTTCAGTTATCTGTTCAATCAGGTACATTTTTTCCAGATTACCACCCATAATTCTTAGCCATCTGCTCCTTCGTGGACTGACAATTGCATTACCTAGGATCTCTTTCCCAGAGACATCCTAGGACCTCCCTCCTCTCTCTTCCTAAATTTGGATCTGCCATTTTCTTGTGCCCTGCTTTCAGTTTGACTAACTTTCACATTTGCTAATGTTATCTTCCTAAGAAAGAGCAAGGAGTACATATTCTTAATTTTGTATTACAAATGTGTCCTTATTCTCCATTCATGCTAAAGGAACACTCAGCTGTGTATAGAATTCAATTTGAAATCACATTTTTCAGAATTTTGAGGGCATTTTTCTAATATGATTTATTATTAAAAGTTATATAAAGTCTAAAAATAAATCCAAGATTCACCTTTTTTATATCCTTATAGGCAAGAAGTAATGCTTTCCATTTTTTGTTTTCCTCCCTGAAAACTTTTAGCATCATTTTTTTTAACTTATAGACTTTTTCATAGAACAATTTTAGATTTATAGAAAAATAAGGCAGGTATTATGGAGAGTTCCCAAATGATCACCCAGCATGCAGTTTCCCTTATTTTTCACAATCTGCATTTGTGTGGTACATTTATGGCAGAGTGCACTGATATTTATTCATGATTATTAATTAAGTTCATAGTTGACACTGAGGATCAACTTTTGTGCTCCACACTCATGGGTTTTGGAAAATGCAAAATGTCATGTAGTCACCATTACAGTATCACACAGAAGAGTTTCACTACCTTAAAAATTCCCTATGCTTCATCTAATGGCAGAAAGTGAAGAGGAACTAAAGAGTCTCCTTTTGAGGGTAAAAGAGGAGAATGAAAAAGTGGCTTGTCAAGATTCAAAAAATGGCTTCCAGTCCCATCACTTTATAGCAAATAGAAGGGGAAAAAGTGAAAACTGCAGGTTTTTTTTTTTTTCCCTGTACTCCAAAATCACCTTTGATGGTGACTACAACCATGAAATTAAAAGACACTTGCTCCTTGGAAGGAAAGCTATGACAAACCTAGACAGCATATTAAAATGCAGAGGCATCACTTTGCCTACAAAGGTCTGTATAGTCAAGCTATGGATTTTTTCAGTAGTCATGCATGAATGTGAGAGTTAGTCCATAAAGAAAGAAGGCTGAGCCCTTTTGAATTGTGGTGCTGGAGAAGACTCTTGAGAGTTCATTGGACAGCAAAAAGATCAAACTAGCCAATTCTAAAGGAGATCAACCCTGAATATTCATTGGCAGGACTGATGATGAAGCTGAAGCTTCAATACTTTAACCACCTGACACAAAGAGCCAACTCATTGGAAAAGATCCTGATGCTGGGAAAGACTGAAGGTAAAGGATGAGATGGTTAGAGAGCATCGCCATTTCAGTGGACATGAATTTGAGCAAACTCTGGTAGATAGTGAAGGACAGGGAAGCCTAGCGTGGTGCAGTAAATGGGGTCACAAAGAATTGCACATAGAGGCTGAAAAACAACAATGCGTCATTTATTCATCTCTGTCCCAATCCTACTTCTCCACCATATTCACCCTACTTCCCAGGTTCCAGAATTCCTGGCTATCACTGTTTTTTTTACTACCATAATAGTTTTCTTTTTCCAGAATGTCATGTGATTGAAACCATACAATTTGTAGTCTTTTCAGATTGGCTTCTTTACCTTAGCAGTATACACTAATGGCTCTTCTATGGCTTTTGTGGTTTGAATATTGATCTTTCATTTTTATTGTTGAACAATATTCTATTGCATGGATTTACCACAGTTTATTTATCCATTCGCTTGCTGAAGGATTTATTAGTTGCTTCTAGCTTATGAACAAAACTGCTATAAATATTCATGCATAGCTTTTTGTAAGGACATCACTTTTAACTCAACTGGATAAATATTTTGGAGCATAATTAGGTCAGTCATATTGTCAAGACTGTACTTAGCTTTGGAAGAACTACCAAACTGTCTTTCAAAGCAAAATGGCTGTACCATTTTGCATTCCTATCTGGAATAAATGAAAGTTCTTGCTGCTCCACACTCTCTTCAGTAATTGGCATTTGTCAGTTCTATGGATTTTAGCTATTCCAATAGGTTTGTTCTGGTATTTCATCATTTGTGTTAAATTAAAATTCCCTGCTGCTGCTGCTGCTGCTAAGTCGCTTCAGTCGTGTCTGACTCTGTGCGACCCGAGAGATGGCAGCACACCAGGCTCCCCCGTCCCTGGGATTCTCCAAGCAAGAACACTGGAGTGGGTTGCCATTTCCTTCTCCAATGCATGAAAGTGAAAAGTGAAAGTGAAGTCCCTAATAACATATAATATTGAGCATCTTTTCATATGCTTAATACTTGCACATAATTTTTGGAGTAATGACTATTTAGCTTCCTTCCCATTTTAAAACTGTTACATGTTGGAACTGAAACAGGGAATATAAAGTATTTTTAATAATTTTTAGTGGGCTTGCTATTCTCCTAAAATTTGACAATAGTATGACGTTTTTTAAAAAATTCACTCTTCTATACATTGCATAGGTTCCTTTAGTACGTATACTCATGTCCTTCATGAGAAATTGTACTTTATTATTTTTGTTTAGAAAATATTCTTCAACACTACTAAGTTTTCCCTATTCTGCTAAAACTCATGTTAGTCATACTAGTCATAATATTAGTCATATTAGAGTACTGACCCTTGGGGTTAATCATTTTTTTTATCGGACCTCTCATACTTTCAAAGGAATTTCTTTGAATTTATCTTCCTAAACTATTTTTCTAACATTTATCTTATTCACCTGAATTTTAATTGTTCACATTTTGTACTTGTTTGGTGTGTGTGATATCTTCTTAAATGTGCCTTAAGACACAGCAGATTCTTTAGTTCTAAATACACATCAGTTTTGTTTACTCCAGAATAATTTTTCTCCTTCTTCATCTTGGTCTCTTTTCTTTTCATTATAGGATTCCCTGAGATGTTTCCTGGAATTGATTTTTTGTCCCTACTGGAAAAAATGAGAGTGAAAAAAGGATGGAATCTCTTTGTATGTGGGTGGGAACTGTTTTACAGGCAGACTCAGTTTTGTATTAGTCAGAAAGTTGGTAGTTATTCTGAGAAAACCCTAAATGTTACAGTGTAAAGAGTTTTCACTGGATATACTTTGTGGTAGCAGTAGTTGTGGAAGGGGATTTATATGATCAGTATTTCAATGACTTCCTCTTTTCAGCACTCATTTTACTATTGTCCTCCAGCATAATTGGGATTTGCAAATTTTAAGCTTTTCTCCCCAACCCAAAAGGAAGATTCTCTAGGCTGGAACTCCTTCTATCTGCTCTTTGTCCTTTCAAATTTGATTAAATAAATCCATCTGTGTCTATATTTATGTCTATGTTTATTATCTATAAATATATTCATATATATCTATCAGTCCATATATCTGTTGTTCTATTTACCTGTGAATGAAAACTAGGAGTCTAAGAACTAAACAGATTTTAAAAACAGCATTACCTAATAAAACTATTTTGTATATGAAGAATTTTATGAATAATGAGTAGGAAAAAAAACTTGTAACCATGATTTTTAAAAAGTTTATTTTAAGCAAAAGTTTATTGAATTTGAAAAAAACTACCCTTCTCATCAAGGGACAGGGAAGCCTGGTGTGCTGCAGTCCCTTGGACATGACTGAGTGACTGAATTGAACTGAACTCTCATCAAGGATCTCTAAGTCAAGCTTGCTTCGTGAATACTGAGGAGGTACAAAAGCAAATTAGAAAAGATTTATTACTGTGAGCTACATAAGTAAAGTGGCATCCTTGCTACTTAAGGAGAGAGATTCCGTTTACTCAGTGCTTCATCAGAAGGCTACATTGCTTTCTGAGGAGTATGAAATGTTTGTAAGTTTGAAAGAAAACATCTAATGTGGGAGAGGAATCTGGCAGGAGACACAGTGAATTTATTGAAGACCTTTTCATGGCAGGACTTGACTTTGCTGGCCATGGTTATATAAATATTGCAATGATTTTAATCTTGTACCTCTCCCCAGCCCAATGCCACCATGACTGTCTTTCTCTTCAACTCCATAACCACAGGCTGGCAACATTCCACTTGAGCTGTCAGTGAGGAAAGTGAAGACGCTACTTAGGTTTCTGACAAAGCAAAAATCGAATGTACCTTAAGTCAAATACTCCCCCTGTCATTCTGATACTTTAAGGCAAGCTTTACCCATAACTTACAGAGAAGGAATTCATGTTTATATGGAAAATTTTAATATCTGTAAACAATAGACATCTAAGCTGTTACTTCTCCAGTGTTCATTCCCTGGCAAGGGCCAGTGTCCCACTTCATTCCATTTTTCTTTTCTTTGACCAACATTCTTGTTCTGTGACTTGGTTCCTCTATGCCCAGCTGTCAGCTTTTCAAAAAAAAAAAAAAAAAAACCTGCTAATACATATAATTTATTTCCACTTAAGAGTCTATAGCTTACAGTGTTACTTCTGGCGGCATATTTAGTATTTTTGTTAGAGATTTTTTAGGAATTACCAGATCTTTAACACAATGGAGACATCACTAATTCTAATGAGAAAGACATTGTTACAGACTACCAGTAAAAATATTATAGCTCCTCTGAAAATATTTCCTAAGCACCTGGGAGTTGGGTTGGGAGAATTTCTCAGCTATAACTTGAAACACATATCAAAAAACAAACAGTCCAGCAAAAAAATGGGCAGAAGATCTAAAGAGACATTCCTCCAAAGAAGATATACAAATGAATAACAAACACAAAAAGATATTTTCAACATCACTAATTATTATGCCAGGGTCCAGCCCCGGTGGATCCAGGGTAATTCGAAGGGGAGATGGAATCGGCATCCTAGGAAAAAACTTATTTAATTACAGGTATATAGAGAGATTAGAAACGGATAGTGTAGTAGGAAATATTAGTGGAGAGAAAGAGGCTGAATACCTTGGTTTACGTGGAATACCAATCACCACCTACGTAGGCCACAGGCGTCTTTCCATTCTCCCAAAGGAGAGGAGGCACTGAGGCCTTCCTGGTCCGATCTTAGAAGCCCAGGCAAAATTAGCAGGCTTGATGAGCACCCATGTTCCAGATGGGAATTCAGCCAGAAGGGGAAAGAAAGAACCACATGGGGGAATCAGTCTTTCCAGAAACTGATCCCATTTCTTTATTTTTCAGGTTTGCTTATATACTTTTTGTTATACATAGGGATGAATACAGAGTCACGTGGGGGTCAGCAGACCTGACCTTGTCAAAATCAGGTGCTTCATATAAATGTATACAAAAGTCTTATGGGTTTTACATCATCTTCTGGCCATGAGGCCTGCTGACATTTTACGGCCCTTTCTGATAACGGTCAGTCAACCAGAAAACTTATTTTTTCCAGGGATGATTTTTTTTCTTAAACCAAGCGCCGCTCTCCAAATAAAGTTGCATTCCTATAGGGTGAGGGTGTAGTGGGTTACAATCAAGAAAGGAATTTACTTAGCCTATGGTTTAACATGATTAATCGTAAAGGTTAATACTTATTTCTCCTATATGCTAGTTATATTCATTATAAGGGCAGGGAACATGGAGATTTAGCAGCAAATATAGGCTCAACAAATGAAAACCCTTCACCAATATAATTTCTAATCAATCTACTATACTATACTAATAATTTTCTAACTTCTCAAAAGACTCTGTATATAGAAAGTTTAAAGTATCTCATGCCTCTCATGGTTGGGAGGCTGTAAACAATCACATATGGCCAGACAAACCCGCTCAGGCAGGCTAGAGAATCTTCAGAGGAGTTTGTAAGTTGAAACACTCTTGTCACGCCCAGGAATTTTTATTAACTGGAGCTGCAAGTTAACTCCTTCTCCGAGAGAAATGGTGATGGGGGATCAGTCCCCCGTAAAGTCAGAGGTATAGGTGAGAGCATAAAACAATAAAGTAGGCACTCTGGTTTTGAGGGTAGATGCTCAGGAACAGGCGGTTTCCTGGGGCTCAATTCCGCCTTTGCATATGCCAAAGCCTCCTTCCTCATGACCTTTGCCATGGGTGCAGTTCCTCACGCTGGCTCCTGGCATTATTAGAGAAATGCAAATCAAACTGCAATGATGTCATCTTATACCAATCAGAATAGCCATCATCTAACAGTCTACAACAATAAATGCTGGAGAGGATGTGGGAAAGGACTGTTAGTGGGAATATAAATTGGTACAGCCACTATGGAAAACAGTATCGAGGTTCCTCAAAAAACTAAAAATGGAACTACCATACTCAGTAATCTCACTCCTGGGCTTATACCCAGAGAAAATGATAATACAAAAAGATATATGCACTCCCATGTTCATTGCAACACTATTTACAATAGCCAGGACATGGAAGCAACCTAGATGTCCATCAACAGAAGGATGGATCAAGAAGAAGTGGTCCATATATACAATGGAATATTACTCAACCATAGAAAGTAATGAAATAGTGCCATTTGCAGAGACTTGCACAGACCTAGAGACTTTCATAAAGAATGAAGTAAGTTAGAAAGAGAAAAATAAATATTGAATAATATCACATATATGTGGAATCTATAAAATTTGTACAGAGGAACTTATTTGCAAAGTAGAAATAGAGACACAGATTAAGAGAATAAATTTATGGATACCAAAAGGGGAAGGGGGGATGGGATGAATTGGGAAACTGGGATTACATATGTACACCCCTATGCCTAAAATAGCTAACTAATGAGAACCTACTGAGAACCGACTGTATATAACCTACTGCATAGAGTTATACAAGTAACTCTATGGCATGCTCATTGGTGACCTAAAATGGAAGGACATCTTAAAAAAGAGGAGATATGTAAGTGTAGTCGCTCAGTCATGTCCAACTCTTTCCCATGGACTGTAGGCCACCAGGCTCCTCTATCCATGGGATTCTCCAGGCAAGAATACTGGAGTGGGTTGCCATATCCTTCTCCAGGGGATCTTCCCAACCCAGGGATCGAACCTGGGTCTTCTGCATCACAGGCAGATGCTTTACCCTCTGAGCCACCAGGGAAGCCCAATGTATAATTGATTCATTTTTCTGTACAGCAGCAACTAACACTACATTGTAAAGTAACTACTCCAACCAAAATTAATTTAAAAAGCATACTGAATAGTAATTAATACATATAAGACTGGCCTTGAATAAAGTAGGTACAAGTTGAACATTGCTGGTTCTTACTTGTCTTACTTTGTTGGGACACCTGCCCTCCTCTTGTTTAAAACAAGAATGACAATTAGAAGAAAAATGTACATGGCAATGCACTCTAGTATTCTCGCCTGGAAAATGCCATGAACAGAGGACCCTGGCTGGGCTACAGTCCAAGGGTCGCAAAAGAGCTGAACACAGCTTAGTGACTAAATAACAACAACAACTAACAACCTTTAATAGAAGCACCAGTTGCCATAAAAATATTATGACCATACTTTGGATAATATTGTGGCCCACCTCTGTGTACTTTATGAAGCATTATACTCAAGAGACGATGAATTATAATTAATATGTTAGCTTTGAATTTCAACCTCTGAGTTAGATCACTAAGACCCTAAGTTAAACTGAATTTGGGAATGGATATCAATTCAAAGTAGCTAGAAAGAATATATTTATTGGAACCACAGAACTTCATAGTTTTCTGGCCCAAGGGCTGAGGAAGCTGATGAAGGAGATCCAGGTGAAACTGCAGAAGCCGCCTCCTAACTACAACCAACACCTAGAAAATGAGCCCCCATATCAGTGACATCCTGTGTGAGCTACAGTGGCTGAGGCACCTCTCACAAACTTTCAGAGTATAATGCCTGTTGCTCTACTTCTATTTCTACACTCTGTCCTTTGCACCAATGTTTCTGGTGGCTGACCCTAACCAGGAAGGAGGCAGGGAAGGAAATTCTGGGGAAATGTAGTTGCAGCTTAGCTAGTCAAAACAGTACAAAACAACCACAACTGGTAATACTGAAAGTGCAAAATTGCCCACGATGTGCATTCTCCCCCGTTTATGCTGTTGCTGCACTGAGCAGTAGCTGAGTAATTAAAATCTCACCATCAGAAGTGTCATTATTAGAACCCTATTGGGGCTCTCAGTTGTGAAGTCAAGCATGGTCCTTTATTATATAGCATCCTGTGAGTGCCTGCACTTTATCAGCAGCTAGCGATTCTTTTGATGGTACAGCAATAAAAATATACATTTTATAGTTATAAAATGGATAATACACTTATATCCATAAAAGCTAAAAGTCCTCTCTCCTCCTTTTCTACTGCATTTGTACATACACACACACACACACACACACACACACACACACACACACACACACACGCAGCACATAGCCTGAAGTAATACCATAAATTACCTCAACATTAAAGAGAAAAATTGTTCTGGGTGAGTGTCTTTAAGAAAAGCGCTATGAATGCACATGGAGATGATGCCTGTGCAGATAAAATGAAGAGAATTTGGTTTTGATCTAATGGTTTCATCGATTTTTCCTAAGCAGGATTGTAATTACCTGCATAGGAGCTTGAAATCATACGTGTGGGAAGTTTCAGGAGTTATCTTATTAAATGAATACGTTATTTGTATTCTATATGGAAATGAGCTTGTGTGTTTTGACTTTATGCATGAGGCTTGGACCCCCTGGGTATCCTGTGGGGACCAGGCACAGCTGATTTCTTCATCTGCAAGGCAGAAGCCTGACAGGCACAGATGTGAGCTGCTCCAGCTTTAGGTGTGAAAGCTGCTTTGTGAAGCCAGCATTCAGGCAATTAAGCAAGTTCCCCTCCTGGTAAGCTGGTAGTTAGCCAGGCCACTGTCTGTGCTGCCCATTCCGCTTCAGGCAGAGGGCTTGGTGAGATGGAACACCTGAAGCTTCTTGCTGGAAAAGAACAAAGAGTCAAAACCTAAAATGTTAAGGACCTCCTTTATGAAATTGCTTTAGCCTTTGGTTCTGCATTCTATAGACAGATTCAAATAAAATATAAAGAATCCAGGAAAATATTGTTAATCATCATGCATAACTCCTCAGAACTACCAAACACACACATTTTTCATTGCATATGGTGATGTATTCATTATATACTCTGTATATAAATATACATATATAATTATATATTTACATATATCATTTAATTTTTACAACCACCCTATACTTATATATCAATATTGCTTAGAGATTAGGAAACTATGACTCAGGTTCCACACCTTACTGTAGGCTATAAGGACTGTAAGTGGCCAAGACAGGAGAGAAACACAGATTTCCCTGCTATCAGTCTCAGGGTCCACTTTAACTCCTTTCTAAGCAGACAGGACATACATGAGTTAGTAAAATAAACAGCCAGTTTAACCAAGCTCTCCAGGACAAGTTTCTTGTTTTATTATACAAGTTTTCATGGGTCACTTAAAAATTAGTTCTAAACTTTGTCTTTATTAGTTTGCGCGCTACTAGTAATGAATTGGTCCATAGCACTTTGACAGTTTTTTGAAATGGAAGACAGACTTGTGAATAGTCACTAGAATCCAATACGAGTTTATGTTCAAGATGAGGAGAAAGTGAAGGGGAAATGAAATCTGGAGAAGCCATATTATCAAGGATTTTGTTAAGTGATTATACATTTTTTCACCAAAAATGAGAAATGGTGTATTAGTCCTTCTCAAGAAAGGAGATCAAACTCAAGGTTAAGGAACTTTTCCAAAGCTCAAAGAGAAAGTGAACAATCAGTTGGGGTTGAACACCCCTGATTCTCAAGATGAAAAGAGAAAGTGAAAAAAGTGTGTTGAGTGCCTCTTCTAGGGCATGTACTCAAATCAGTACTTTTCAAGCACGGCTTTCTATAATTATAACAGTGCTATAAAGTCTGTAACTATTCACCTCATTTTATAAATGAGGAAAAAGTTACAAGTTAACTTGCCTGAAATCCCAAGGCTAATAACTGGCAGAGAGGGAAATCAAATTACTGACTTCAATGTTTGTATTCCTTCCACTGACAGACCTGCAGATCTCTGGATTCATAAACGGAAATGTAAACAATGCACAGGATATAAATTACTTTGTTAAGGCAATAGAATAAAACCAGTGCATAGAGCAGCTAAAGACTGTTGAGCCCTGGAATGACTGCTACTAAAATAGGATACGGGTTGAGTTCTTTTTCCATTAAGCCTCAAAGAATGCTTCACTTTGAGAGGGCAGTATTTCATCTATTTTTTGCCAATATTTTCATAAACACAAGCTTACATGAAATACTCATCAGGAAAAAAAATGCAGTAAACAGTAAAAGTAGCTAGATACAGTAAATTATGAATTGCCTCCTAGGTTACTTTAAATGGAAAGGATAAAAAGGAAAAAAAGAAAAACTTCCTGGAGGACCAAAATAAATATACACATCATTATCAACAGAAATAAATGGAACAACAATAGGTTAATTTAACTATGCTTTCATTCAAAAACTTTTACACTGACTTAAATCAATTATTCTTTCCTAGGGTTGGGCTTTCATGGTGACACAGATGGTAAAGAATCTTCCTGCCATGCAGGAGACTGGGGTTTGATCCCTGGGTCAGAAAGATCTCCTGGAGAAGGGAAAGGTTACCCACTCCAAGATCCTTGCCTGGAGAATTCCATGGTCAAAAGAGCCTTGTGTGCTACAGTCCGTGGGGTCACAAAGAGTCGGCCATGATTGAGTGACTTTTCACAGGATCATGTTGCTGCTGCTGCTGCTATGTCGCTTCAGTTGTGTCCGACTCTGAGTGACCCCATAGACTGCAGCCCACCAGGCTCCCCCGTCCCTGGGATTTTCCAGGCAAGAACACTGGAGTGGGTTGGTATTTCCTTCTCCAATACATGAAAGTGAAAAGTGAAAGTGAAGTCGCTCAGTCATGTCCGACTCTTTGCGACCGACCCCATGGACTGTAAGCCTACCAGGCTCCTCTGTCCATGGGATTTTCTTTAGTCTCATGGAGCAATTAAAGTGGTAAAGTGTTAAATACCACTTTAATTGCTCCATAAGACTAACGTTGAATAAATATTATTAACTAAGTACATTAATATTGGAACTTGCCCTGTGATTCAGTAATAAAGAATCTGCCAGTCAATGCAGGAGACAGGGGTTCAATCCCTGATCCAGGAGGATCCCACACGCGGAGGAGCAGGTAAGCCCATGTGCCATAATCTTTGAGCCTGTGCCCTAGAGCCCGGGAACTGCAACAACTGAGGCCATATGCCACAACCACTGAAGTCCACGCACCCTAGAGCTAGTACAACAGGAGAAGCCACCTCAATGAGAAACCAGCGCCCCTCAACTAGCGAGTAGCCCCAATTCACTGCAACAAGAGAAAAGCTGGCACAGCAATGAAGACCCAGAATGGCCAAAAAGATGTATATATTAATACCATTTTTTATTATAACAAAGTTTAATTAATGAAAACAAACTATTCAATACAACCCTACAAAAACTGTGTTGCTTTAATCGTACTTGTCTCTCAAAATGAATTATGTATGTGCATAGAGACTCTCCTTTCCAGGAGATGGAACTTAATTCCCTGCAACTTAATATCCTGGGGAGGGACAATGTCCTCCCTTGAGGTCACCATCATCACATTGGAGGTAAGATTTATTGATTCCTCACTTCCAAAGAATAGAAGAGGGAAAGGAAAAAAAAAAAAAAAAAAACAACTGTAGAGTGGAAAAATCTGTGAAAAAATACCCTAAGTGATGAAATGACTAGATGAATCAGTGATGCCATACAGCATGTAGCCTTGATAAGACGTGAACAGAAGGGTATTTAACCTCTATACTATTCTTCCTCAAACCCCATAACCCGGGATTAATCATAGGAAAAACACCAAACAAACCCAGATGGTAATGCATTGCAGGGAATACCTAGTCCATACTCTTTTAAACAGTCAGATTCAACTGAGACCAAGGGAGACCACGGAGAGATAACAACTAAATATTATGAAACATCTTGAATTCTATCCCCAAACAGAAAGAGACCATTATGGGAAAACTGGTGAAATAAAAATGAAGTCTTCAGTTATTAGCAATGTGCCAATGTTAGAGTCTTAGTTTTGAAAAATTCACAAAGGCTTTTCATATCATGAGTATAACTGAAGCACTATGTTTATTTAGTCCTGTCCAATTGCATCTCTCTTCATTTCATAGTAGTAAATGTTACAATTAAATTTCTTTAATGTTTCCATGTCTATCTTGCCTTCTTTGAAAGGGCATTTATCTTTTCAAATGGTTTTATATTAACATATTTAACTTCATAGAGACAGTAAAATATTTCTAAACCTTTTTTTGCACAATATATAGTTTAAAAATTCACTTATATACTGGAGATGGCAATGAAACCCCACTCCAGCACTCTTGCCTGGAAAATCTCATGGATGGAGGAGCCTAGTGGGAGGCAGTCCATGGGGTCGCTAAGAGTCGGACATGACTGAGCGACTTCACTTTGACTTTTCACTTTCATGCATTGGAGAAGGAAATGGCAACCCACTCCAGTGTTCTTGCCTTGAGAATCCCAGGGATGGGGGAGCCTGGTGGCCTACAGTCTATGGGGTCACACAGAGTCAGGCATGACTGAAGCGACTTAGCAGCATATTTATATACAAAGTTTTAATAAATTTATTTCACTGCTTGAGTACCTCAGTACCTCAGTGACATGACAAAGGTTATAGAGATGTAATAAAGAACTTAATTCAACGTCTTTAGTCTCAAATTTGAATCAGACAGTCATTTGAACTTAAGGTCTTTTTTCTCTGGAAAATAAGTAAGCCTCTTAGATTACTCTCATAGTATGAAAGGACTTTTTTTTGGAGAAAATTAGTATTCCTATCAGAATTTCCAGTAATTTTCATTAATATTACTTCTGTTTAAAATGGCTTTTTATTTTAAAACTGTTTAGATTTAAATAATCATTTTGGAGCCATCACAGTGAGTTCCCATATTCTCTCCATCCAGTATTGTGGGTTAAATTATTTCCTCCCCAAGATATGTTAAAATCCTAACATTGATACTTGTGATGAGATCATACTGCATTTATGATCATCGGTGACCTTATAAGAAGACCATGTGAAGACACAGAGGTACAGCCATGGAGGTAAGCACATCATATGAAGATGAAGGCAGAGATTGGAGTGATATATATCCAAGTCAAGGAATACCAAGAAGAAGCACTAGAAGCTAAGAAGACGAAGCATGGCTTTGTTGACCCCTCGATTTTGGACTTCTGGCTTTTTGAAACGGAAGAATAGATTTTGTTGTTTTAAGACACCTAGGATGTAGTGATTTATCATGGGCACCCTAGGAAACTAAAATATCCAGTTAATTGTACTACTAACATCCTACATACCATATTGTGCTGTGCTTAGTCTCCCAGTGGTGTCCGACTCTTTGTGACCCCATGGAATGTAGCTCACCTAGCTCCTCTGTCCATGGGGATTCTCTAGGCAAGAATGCTGGAGTGAGTTGCCATGCCCTCCTCCAGGGGATCTTCCCAACCCAGGGATCAAACCCAGGTCTCCTACATTGTAGGCAGATTCTTTACTGTCTGAGCCACTAGGGAAGCTCACATCCTTTAAGATGGTACAATTGTCAATATCTGAAAAACAACTTTGTGGGATTTTCATTGGAGTTGTGCTGAAAACAATTTTCCAAACATCAAGTTTTGGAAAATTTGACATCTTAACAATATTGAATTCTCCAGTCAATGAATGCAGAATCTCTATCAATTCATGTATGTCTTTGAGGCTTAAAAAAAAATCAGTGTCTTTAGTTTTTCATATGTGTGTTGTATATACATTTTGTTAGATGTATCCTCCTTGATTCACTTTTTGGATGCTAAACAATTCTGATTTTCATATAAGGATATCACTTTATAAAGATATAGTTTTTATGCATAGATATTTCATATATAGATATTGATTTTTAAAATTCCAGTTGTTCATTGTTGATGTATGTAAGAGATGAATTTTGTATATTAACACTTGTATTCTGTGATCTTGATTTACTTACTTGGTTCCAAGAACTCTGGGGAAATTCTTTGGGATTTTCTATGCAAACTTTCATGCCATATACTATCAGAGACAGTTTTATTTCTTTCTTTCCAATCTGAATGCTTTTTTATTTCTTTCTTTGTGATTGAATTAGTATTTAAGTGCTGTATGATTATGAGTGCTGAGTGAGGAGTGATTCTTGCTTTGTTCCTGATCTTATGAAGAAAGTGATTACTTTCTCATACTAAGTATGAAGTTGCTTGTAGATTTTCTTCATCACATTGAGGAAATTTTTCTTTACTCTTAGTTTCCTGGAAGCTTTTGGTTTGAGTCAGTATTGGATTTTATTAAATGTATTTTTTGCATCAGTTAATGTAATGATAAGATTTTTCTTCTTTAGTTTGTTGATGTAATAGTATTTATTTTCAGGTGCTGAGTTTGCATACATGGAATAAATCACTCTTGACTATGGTATATAACTAGTTTATACCTTTTTGGATTTGCTTTGCTAATATTTTGATGAACGTTTTCCTCACAATTATAAAAAGAGATATAAGCCTCTAGTTATATGGTTTGGTATTAGGATAATACTAGACTCAGGATGAATTAGAAAGTATTCCTTTGGCTTCTAATATCTGCAAGAGATTGTGAAGATTTGGCATCATTTCTAACATTAGATGTTTGGTAGAATTTACAGTGCTACCATTTGTGCTTGGTGGGTATTGAGGGAAAATAATTAATAATGACTCTTTATATAACAACTATAAAACCATTCAAAATACTTTTTTCTTCTTTTGTGAAATTTTGCAATTTATCTTTCAAAAAACATCCAATTCATATAAATTCTCAAGTTTGTCTCAAAGTTGTTCATGACATGCCTTGATTGTCCTTTCAGTGTCCATAGACTGAGAATTACTTCTCATTCATTGGTTGTATTAATAATTTGCATCATCTTTTTCCTTTGCTTAGCATTATTAGAGGTTTAACAATTTTATGAATCTTTGCAGAGACTCATCTTACAATCTTACACTCTTGCTTTCTCTTTTTTTAGTATTTATAGTTTTATTTTTTCCATTCTAATTTTTATTATTTACTTACTGTTTAAGTTCAAATTTCTCTTCTTGCTCTAGTTTAAGTTGGAAGCTTCATTTATTAATTTTAGGTATTTCATTCTAACATACACATTCAGTGCTATAATTTTCCTTCTAAATAGTGCTTTGCTGCATCTTGACAAGTTGCATTTTTATTTTAATTTAGTTGAAAGTATTTTGAAATTTCCCTTGAGACTTTTTTGACCTATGTATGACTTAGAAGTAAGTTGTTTAATTTTTAAATATTGGAGATTTTTCAGCAATTTTTCCATCACTGATTTCCAGCTGATTTTCATTTCTACACTTCTAAATCTGTTCATGTGTCTAATGTCTAGAATATTGTCCTTCTCAGTGAACATTCCATGTAAGTTTAAGAAGTATGTGTCTTCTGCTGTGTTTGAATGGCGCCTACTATAAGTATTGGTTAGATAAAGTTAATTGACAGTTCTGTTCAGGTCAACTATATGCTTATTTTGTACCTGTTTGATCTAGTGGTCACTAAGGGTAATGTTAACTGATATTAACTAAGAGAGCATATTTATATATTTTCCCATTCAATTTTATCTATTTTCCTTAATGTGTTTTGATGAGTGAGTGAAAACACATTTAGCACTGTTATATCTGATGATTTTAGTTACTCTGAAGTGTGCTTTGTCCAGTTATTCCAGCTTTCTGTTGATTTGTGTTAGCATCACCTATCTTTCTCTCTCTATATATATTTAACCTATCAAAGTTTTTATATTTAAACTATATTTTTATGGACAATGTATACTTTGGACATTTATCTAATTTGATTTTTTCCCATCTCTGTTTTTCAACTGGTGTACATTGACTCTAGTGAAGTTGCTCAGTCGTGTCTGACTCTTTTCGATCTCATGGACTGTAACCTAACAGGTTCCTCAGACCATAGAATTTCCCAGGCAAGAGTACTGGAGTGGGTTGCCATTTCCTTAGTCACCTTTAAATAATTATTGTTATATTTGGTTTAATGTAACCAGTGTTTTAACTGTTTTATATTCGTTGCCAGAGACTTTGTTTTCTGCCTGCTCTTATTTTAATTGAGATTTTGTTATTCCATTTTATCTCCTAATTTAATATATTAATTTTACCTTTATTTAAAAAACACTTTCTCCAGAGTTTACAATATTCATTTACTAATATTATTCTTTTCTAACCTGTTTATATTCAGATAATCATATTCTGCTTTATATATAGTTCAAACATCTTATATCAGATTATTCCAACATTTCTGCTATTCATTTCACATATCCTTATGATTATAAATTAACCAATACATTGTCACTGTTATTGTTTTAAATGAATGGTTATATTTTAGGTCAAAACTAAAAACAAGAAAAATAAAAGATTATATTTTACTTTCATTTATTTTTCTTTTTTAATGTAGATTTAAGTTTATTATCTATATTATTTTTCTTCTGCTTGGAGAATATCTTCTAACATGTCTTGTAGAGTATGTCTACTGGTAGATTCTCTCACTTTGTGTTTGAGAAGGTCATTTTATCTTTTTCAGTTTTGAAGGATAATTTTGCTGGAGGCCAGAGAAAAGAATCTCTGGATGTGCCACAGATTTAAATTTCTTAACTTTTCTTGGATATTTTTTTGGGGGGTGGGGAGTGCAGATTTTTACATCAACTTATTTTTTTCCTAAAGTCTATGGAACCTGCAAATTTAAAAATATTATATTCATATAAAGAGATATCAAGGAAGCCAATAGAAATAAAAAATAATAAACTATAGCCTTGCAATATTCCCTTTCAGTAGTCCAAATCAACATTTCTAATACAATCTATCACATTTCTTAGTAATCCTTTTTAACTTTCAAAATCATATCATATGCTCATATTCCTCAACATTAACATTTTACAATGCTTATTTATTCCTTCTCACTCTCATATAAAGGTTATTACTTTTCAGAATTATTTGAGATTATGCTGCAGAACTGCGGCCCATGTACTCCTAGATAGTTCAGTTATATATTTCTTCAAAACAAAAGCAACACTATGCATCTCCACAATTATCACTATTGAGAAATTTACATGGATACAGTATTATGATACAACTCATAAACTTAGTCAATTTTTATCTCCCAGAAACCAGCCCATAGCTGTGCAACGTTTTCTTTCCTGCTCTTTAGTCTTCTTCAATCAGCAACAGTTCCCCATTCTTTGTCTTTTATCATCTTCGCAGTTTAAACAGTAGAGTCTGCTTATTTGGTGGAATGCCTCGCAATCTGCCTCTATTATTTTTTCCTTTCCAGTGCATTCTATCAATCGCTTTGTTCTATTTTTGCTGCTGTTAGCATTGATCTCTTGGTTAAGATTGTATCTGCAAAGTTTCTCCAGTGCACATTTTCTCTTTGGAAAAATAGCACCTTGTGGAGAACATTCTGAAAGGTTTAATTCCTCTGCTTCTCCTCCCACTCTATTCCCCTACCCCATCAAAATTTCAACATTTTTGCCTATCTTTCTTTGAGCTACAAAAATGACTTCTTTCATCCTTTGGCTAAGCTATACTCCCCTGTTAATAATGATAGCTTACAGCATCATGCAGATTCTAGCTCCAGCTTTGTTGGTTTTGCTGGAGCAGTAGAGAGGGAGATCTCTCCTTTCACATCATTTGGATGCAGAAATTCTTGGAAATGTCCTATATTTTGTGCTATATTGTTCTTATCAATTTTCTTCAGAGGAGTCATTTTATAATGTCAAAAACATAAAAGTGCAGTGGTGTCATGGCCATTTAAGTAGTAAAAAACTAAGGCTGCCCTACAAGTTGAAGGGCTTGCAAGTGAGGTTGTGGGTTTAGAGGGAATACGCTACATGGTGTGACATTCAATTCACCATCACGTTTCAGCCACTTGATGAGCAGCATCTGGTACATGACCTCTAATAAGCCATGACAGGGTCAGGGCTCTAGGGTTGAGTGCAGAGAGCTACACTCATAGAAGGCATAATTGTGGAAAGCTTGGAATTTCTCAAGGAGGTTGGAGATTTAGAGAGTTAGTAAACACTAGGGTATTATTTGTGCTAGTCCCCCTGGGTTCAACCAAATTTAGACAGAATAAGACTCTATCAGAACCAAATTCAACTTCGTCATGTTATCAACTGGGGAAAGTTGGGCCATTTTCCTTAAGAGCACATTCTGTACTAGTGGATATCTTCAGAGTGACACTTAAAGGTAAAGGAAAAAATTTCTGGGAACAGCAAGAGACC
The DNA here is from genome assembly GCF_016772045.2 of Ovis aries. Taxonomy (NCBI): domain Eukaryota; kingdom Metazoa; phylum Chordata; class Mammalia; order Artiodactyla; family Bovidae; genus Ovis; species Ovis aries. The sequence goes on from NC_056061.1 coordinate 65,322,286, forward strand.
CACCACCCCTGCCAGGCACAGGAGGGCTTAGTTAAGAAGAGAAGAGGTGGAGAATGAGATCATTCTACCCCCCTGAGGTTAAGTGATATGCTCCTGTCCTCCTGACCCCAAAGCTGGAGCTCTGAATCTCAGAAAGGGACCCTCACTAGAGTTCAGAGCTCAAAGAAGTGTTAAGAATGTGGCAAGACCTCAATCAATATGTATACAATTAAAGGAAGTGGTATATTGGAATACAATGCAAGGTTATAATGAAGCTGTCATATTCTAAGATAGGCACCCCTGATAGCTTATTAAAGAATTTATATCTTCTCTGAAAGTTCAAAAGTGCTTTTCTCCAAACACTCTTCAGGAAGTATGGATTTAAGTTTGTTTTTCTCTCTTGACTTTTTTTAAATTTAAAATTTATGGCTGAAACTAAGTCTTACTCCATGTGATAGATTAGTATATATGGTTGTAATTCAGTGTGGAAAGCTTCACCGTGGTTTCTTCATCATAAAAATGGAAATAAATAATTATAATGAGATCATAAATAAAACCTATAGGGCAAACATTTTAATAATTATTTAATGCTTATAATTATGTGCTTGTGGTTTAGGATAAAATTTCTAGAACATCATACTTGAATTCAAAAAGTATTATATCAATACAAATGACATGCTAAATGACTCAATGGATGCGTGGAATGATGGTGACTTTGCAAATTCAGGAAACAAGGTGTTTGAAATTTGAAGGGTGGGAAATGTGTTTGAATTAGATTACAAATAGCTGCATGTGAGTTACATGAATTTAAAATTAATACATTATATAACATTTTACAGTTTAAACTATATTCTAAAAGTTCACATATTGAAAGTGGCACAAAACATCACTTATTTGAGTATCACATTGGAAAATTAGCAAAAATTTTATATCCATAAGTTTGGGAACATATCTTGGATTCTTGATACTATATTTTATATTCTACTTTAATTGTAGAATATAATAAAGACATCAAAACAAATATTAAAATTGAACTATGTATGGACTTTGTAACAGTATACATTTTCATAATGGATATTACAGTGGAATGTAATATCATAATTTACTTAAATATTTAATGAGCAAAGATATTGTTCTTGATCAATCAATTTTGTTAAGTTTATGTGAATAAGGCCTGTTCCCCTAGGACAAGGCTAAGAAATCTAGTCCCAAGTCCTCATATTTCTCTTTAGTAAATAGACTGGCTTTTTTTTTTTTTTTTTGGTTAGCTTATGATAGAAAGAGATAGGACCAACATTAAAAGATCAACATCTAGTTCCTATCATTTGTAAGATTTTCTTTTTAAATAATATTAAAAATATTGTCTTTACTACACATTTATTTCTATATATCCCACAAAATAGTGTTTGCAGTCACTATTGCAGTCAGGGGTCATAACTGAATTCCTTTTCTTCTCCTTTTTCTCTTCTTCCTTCCTTTCCCTCTCCCCTTTCGTTCTGTCTTTTTTCTCCTTTTTCTTTCTTTTTAATGTTCACAAGACCTTTGCCAATACAGCTATTAGAGCCTTATTTCCAGTGTCTCAATAGTTAAGCCTCTTTCTCCTCATTTTCTTCCTTGTGACATCACGCCAGTAAAAATGAAATGTTATAGTAGACAGTGTTTAATATTATTTGCTCCTGTCACTGTTAACACTTCCATTATTATCAGAACATTTAGATCAGCACTGTCAGTTCTAAAGGACCTGCTGACATACCAAGGGAAACTTTGATAAAGAGCTCTGCTGTATTTTCTCTATATTTTTTATAGTTCTTGTTTGAAAATCTTTTCTTATTCCTCAGGATATTTATTTTTTAAAAAAGCACTGTTTTTTAAGAGCTCATCAATTCCGTCTTTTTATTTTCCACTTGAAGCTTTAATCCTCTGCTCCTGTCCTCACAATTGGTTGCTGTGGAGGTGATTAAGATGTCACAAATATAGGATTATTGTAATTCTGGGCAGAGAATAAGCCACAGATGATTTTCTAAGGAACAAAGATGTCATTTTCATGTAAATATATCAACTATTTCAAAGTAAGAAAAAGGGAATGAAAGACATAAATATGAGATCTGATAGTACCGATTATAAAAGAAATAGTCTAAGGTCAAAATTTCACATGAAACATTAATAGCTCTTAAAAATTCATATATACATCATGTTTTTTGAATTCTCCAGTTTTTTAAATATACATGTGTGGGTCTGCAAATATCAAACATGAGTGTATTGGTATACCTTCCTTAATCCAAATACCTAATTGATTGAAATGTATGACCTTGAACAAAGAAGACCGATTTCTTGTTTGGTTTGTAGGAACAAATGTCATTTTACAATTGTACTCTCTGTCTTCCACTGCAGTTTAAAAAAAAAAAAAAAGGCATCTCAAAAACTTCCCATGAAGTTGTATATTCTACATTGATTAAATGTTAGATGGGAAATTCTATTGGCTTTATTCTAAGTAATTTAAATATGGGAAAATATTGAACAGGTTATCAATACCTTTTGAGAACTTACCCAGAATGTGATTCTAGAAGGTGTTTCTCAGTATAAGGCACAGAGTAGGCTTTCATTTACTTTGCATTGGTTTGACCGAAAAGTTCGTTTGGGTTTTTTTCTTAACAGAAAAACTTGAACAAACTTTTAGCTAACCCAATATTTGTCACCTTATGATAGAAAGGAAACACTTCAACTCTGAAGAAAAATGCTGCCTTGACAAATTTTTGAATGGTCTTAGTTTAAGGGAATCTCTCTTTCCCCACTATTTTTATAGCTCTACTGATGAGCACATAGCTCCATCTGGGGGCAAGGTCAGAAGGGAACGTTGTCTGAGGGTCTCTTGATATCTTGGCCACAGAGCTGTCATCTTTGTGCATCCCTCAGCCAACTACCAGCATCACCAGCACTGAGCTGCTCATGGAAGATGGTTTGGTAGCTCAGGGCCACAGGGATCTTCAGTTAGGGCCTTTCAGGAAGTCTCTTAATTGGTGATACCACAATTGTCAATTTTACAGGATACTATTCAGGAATCCTATAACCTTAGACCTCACAATCCATCAAACTTTTCCTCTTACTATTCTGTTTCTGGGATGTCACTCTCCTCTGATTTTCTTTCTAATACTTTTATTTTTCTTACAAGTCTAATTTACACATCATTCTGTTAGCTATCCCCCAAGTGATCTATATTTAGCTCTTTTAAAAATTCTTTACACTTGTCTATAAGATTGTCTGCACTCATATCATTAAATATCTGTTCTACCTTGATGACTACTGAATCTCCATGTAAAGCCCTATTCATTTTCTTACATCAAAGAGATTCACCCTGTAAGTATACTTGTGAACTACTGAGTTTTGCTTGGGTATCTAACAGACCAGTCACAGAAAATACGTTTTAAATTATCCATCTGCTTCTACTTAACCATATCTAATTTTTCTCTTCTTTGAAGCCTTATTTTTATCATCCTTTTTTTCCCCTCAGTGTGCCAATCAATTGGCAGATTCTGACAGTTCTGGTCTCAAATCTGTCCTTTGTCTTGTCCTTTATCCTGACTGTCATAACCATACTTACTTTGGCTGCCTGAAACACTACAGCAGCTTTCTAATAATCAGTTCCTGATCTTTAAGCCATCTTCCCAACTGCAGAGATATTATTTGAAACAAGCAAGTCAATTTCATCATCCTTAAAGTTTTCCCCAATCTGTCAGGGGCAGTCTGATTGAGTGGTTAACATTACAGAGATAGACAACTTGGATTTGAATGCTGGCTTCTCCACTTATTAGTTGTTGAATTTGGGCAATCTATTTAACCTCTCTGACCCTCCTTTTCCTAATATCAAAACAGTATTAATACTGGACTTATAGATTGACTAGGAGAAAGAAATGAATTAATCTCTACAAATCTAAACTCTCACAACAGTTGGCACATGGTAAGTACATGATAAATATTAATTTTAGCCCTAATACCATCACCAGGATTCCAGATGCACTCAGAGGTAAAGAATCCACCTGCCAAGCAGGAGATACAGGTTTGATCCCTGGATTAGGAAGATCCCCTGCAGGAGGAAATCACAACCCACTCTGGTATTATTGCCAGAAAAAAATCCCATGGACAGGAGAGCCTGGGAGGCTATAGTCTATGGGTTGCAAAAAGTCAGAGATGACAAAGCAGCTGTACATGCAATATTATCATTTTAATCACCATAGGGAAAAAAGACAGTGATACGGCATTTAAAACTTTTTGTTTATACATTTTGCTCATTCAAGTTCACACTCTGATATTTCCTTATAAATAAATCTCCCAAAAGCTTGCTCTCTTCTGCCGTTGAAGGAATTTTTCTGTTCTAATGAGATGTCTACTCCCCTTGCCACTCTTAGCATATCTTCTCTTCATCTGCCTATAAAAATGACAACTTATTCTCTAAGCCATCCTTCAAATTCACCTTTGTGAAATCCTTCCTCCTGCACAGAGCAACCAGGCACTCTCTTTTTGCTTTCAAACCATGATATGCATATTTCTAATATTGCATCATTTCATTTGTATGTATTCACTGTTTTTCCTAGAAGCTTATGAAAATGTTGGTGGGCAGGAATTGAGATTTATTCCTATATTCAGTGCTTTATAGAGTATCTGGAAGATCATGGACACAAAGTTATTTTTAAATATGTGGGAGGGAGGTTCATGTAGGAGAGAGTATATGTACACTTACAGCTGATTCATGTTGTTATACAGTAGAAACTACCATAACACCGTAAAGCAATTGTCCTTAAAAAAAAAAAAGAAAGAAAGAAGCATTAAAAATATGTGATATATACACACTAGTTTTCCATAATGAATTGACTATAATAAGCATATTTTCACTTGAACAGAGAAGTGAAAAGCCAGGTGGGCTTTAGAGGGAGCCTTGGTTTGATACATACCTTCAGTATGCTCTCTTTCTTCTGTTATAGTTATGCTCTACTATTCCCTTTCTTCATGACACATTTGTTCAGTTATCAAATGTAGATTCTATCTCAAAAATACCTTGGGAATCTAGCTTTTTTTTTTCTCCAACCCAACTAATCAGTTTTTGCCTAGCTGCTAGTGCTACATTTCTAAAAAGAAATTTGACACAATCTCTCCTCTACATAAAGATGAAAATAAACACTATCTCATTCTGAATGCAAACAGTCTATCTCTAAAGACTTTCCTCAGTCTTATTTTCCATCATTATCCTAAAGCACACTCAACTCTTTGTACACCCCGCTGTTGGGTAGAAATAGGCAAAGTCTGTTACTCTTCTGCATCTTTGCATACACTCTTACATTTGCCTAAAATGCTCTTCATTCACCTGCAGGACACTTGTTGTCCTCAGGTTTCTAGTTCAAATTGAACTTCTTTATTTTTTTCATTTATTCACTCATTAAATTCATTCATTGGACAGGAACTATCTTCAGTTCCCTGTTTTGGTATACCTCTCCAACTCCCCATATCTTTATCAAGTCCATATCATCACAACACCATCCCCACCACCATCTTCAGGCCCAGGCACTCAGTTAAACCCAGCTCCATCCCTGTTTTCCATTCTTACTTCCTCCCTCTAATCTCTGGTTTTAGAGTTCATTCTCTCTTGCTTCAACAGGGACTTTACTATATCAGCTACATCCTTTTTTCCCCATACTTCAAGCCATATGTTTTCCTACTGGATCTTCCCAGGCAGTATAAAAGCATAATTATCTCCCACATTAACTGGAAAATAAGCAAAAATCCTAAACCAAAGCATTCTGTCTTATACCCTCAAGACACTACCATCCAGTTCTGTCATTTTACTGCCAACTTTATTGAACTATTGTTCTATTTTCAAATATTCCATTTCCCTTACCCCACCTGTAGTTCTGAATCTAGTGGGAAAAAAAGTCTCTTCATTAAAACAGTTTTCATCTGGAGTGCCAAAAACGTCTTTATTGAAAATACAATAATGGTAAATTATTTATCATTTTAAAAAATTCTACTGTTTTTAATAGTGTTAAGTATACCCTCCTTGACTCATTCTCAGTTACCCTTGGTTTTCAGGATTCAAGGTTCTCTTACCTCTATGATTATATTTTATTATTCTTTTTTCTTGAGTCACATTGTTGACATTTATCCTATAATATTCACTCTCTTTAACTCATGTATATACATGGCTATTTATGGCTGATTTGTAAAAGATTTCAAAACCTCATCTGCAACAACTTTTAAACTACCTATTGAGTCTTTTCACTAGCATAAGTCAAGTACTTAAAGTTTACTGTAATTGAAACAGAACTCAATATCTTTTTCACCCAAGCTTGCTCCTTTTCTTGTACTTCCTGTTTTGGTGACTGATCTCATTATTCATTCTTCCTCTCAAGAGACAACTTGGAATGCAGCCTGTATTACTATCATTCTCAATTCCCATATCTTGCTAATTCTGTCTCAGTGATATTGGCCAGTTCTCCTCTTCTCTTCTCTTTCTTTCCACATCAGTTTTGACTCTCATCTTTCTTTCCTGGAACACATCAACAGCACCTTAACTCATTTACCCATCTTCAGTCTTCTTTCACTTCATTCATTCAATTCAGTTCAGTTGCTCAGTCGTGTCTCACTCTTTGTGAGCCCATAAACCACAGCACGCCAGGCCTCCCTATCCATCACCAACTCCTGGAGTCCACCCAAACCCATGTCCATTGAATAGGTGATGCCATCCAGCCATCTTATCCTCTATCATCTGCTTCTTCTCCTGCCCTCAATCTTTCCCAACATCAGCGTCTTTTCCAATGAGTCAGCTCTTCACATCAGGTGGCCAAAGGATTGGAGTTTCAGCTTCAAATTCACTCCCTCCAATGAACAGCCAGGACTAATCTCCTTTAGGATGGACTGGTTGGATCTTCTTACAGTCCACAGGACTCTCAAGAATCTTCTTCAACATCACAGTTCAAAGGCATCAATTCTTTGGCACTCAGCTTTCTTTATAATCCAACTCTCACATCCATACATGACTACTGGAAAAACCATAGCCTTGACCAGACAGACCTTTGTCGACAAAGTAATGTCTCTGCTTCTTACTATGTTGTCTAGGTTGGTCATAACTTTCCTTCCAAGGAATAAACATCTTTTAATTTCATGGCTGCAATCACCATCTTCAGTGATTTTGGTGCCCAGAAAAATAAAGTTAGCCATTGTTTTCACTGTTTTCTCATCTATTTGGCATGAAGTAACAGGACAAGATGCCATGATCTTAGTTTTCTGAATGTTGAGCTTTAAAGCCAACTTTTTCACTCTCCTCTTTCACTTTCATCAAGAGGCTCTTTAGTTCTTCACTTTCTACCATAAGGGTGGTGTCATTTACATATCTGAAGTTATTGATATTTCTCCCCACAATCTTGATTCCAGCTTGTGCTTCATCCAGCCCAGCATTTCTCATGATGTACCCTGCATAGAAGTTAAATAAGCAGGGTGACAATATACAGCCTTGACGTACTCCTGTTCCTATTTGGAACCAGTCTGTTGTTCCATGTCCAGTTCTAACTGTTGCTTCCTGACCTGCATACAGGTTTATCAAGAGGCAGGTCAGGTGGTCTGGTATTCCCATCTCTTTCAGAATTTTCCACAGTTTATTGTGATCCACACAGTCAAAGCCTTTGGCATAGTCAATAAAGCAGAAATAAAGGTTTTTCTGGAACTCTCTTGCTTTTCCATGATCCAGCGGATGTTGGCAATTTGATCTATGGTTCCTCTGCCTTTTCTAAAACCAGCTTGAACATCTGGAAGTTCACGGTTTGCGTATTGCTGAAGCGTGGCTTGGAGAATTTTGCACATTACTTTACTAGCATGTGAGATGAGTGCAATTGTGCGGTAGTTTGAGTATTCTTTGGAATTGCTTTTCTTTGGGATTGAAATGAAACTGACCTTTTCCAGTCCTGTGGCCACTGCTGAGTTTTCCAAACTTGCTGGCGTATTGAGTGCAGCACTTTCACAGCATCATCTTTCAGGATTTGAAACAGCTCAACTGGAATTCCATCACCTCCACTAGCTTTGTTCATAGTAATGCTTCCTAAGGCCCACTTGACTTCACATTCCAGGATGACTGGCTCTAGGTGAGTGATCACACCACACATAGTCAAGAATAGTTCTGTTTCAAAAATCACATTGTCACTCTCCTAACAAAAATTTTTCTGCACCACAATCTTGTTTTTATCCTCTGACATCATTTTCCCCTAATATTTGTGGAAAGAAAGAAGTGCCTTATGCACCTTCCTGATTCCATGAATCTACACCTTATTCATCAAGTGCTTCTTGTGTGTTGCTGTCACCTACGCCCTGGCCCACTCTATCTCCTGGTTCTGCTTTCATCCATTTGACCTTCACAAGGTCAAATGAGGGAACAGGTTAGTTCCAGCAGTTCCTAGTCTGCAGTAATATAGATTCAAGCCCAGTTTCTATTTGGTAACATCTATGCAAATCTTGAGAGCCAGTCTATGTGAATTAGTTTTGTTCTTAGCAAATCACAGATTCAATGTGCTGGAGCACATGTTGGAATATTATGCTTACTTTTGAAAAGTCACTGTGGCACGGAGGGTCTCATGCACTAATAGGCTTCAGAAGTTATTAAGAGGAGGTCCCCAAAATATACAGAACTATACAAAAAAAGACCTTCAGGACCCAGATAACCCCAAAATGGTGTGATCACTCACCTAGAGCCTGACATTCTGGGATGCAAAGTCAAGTGGGCCTTAGGAAGCATCACTATGAACAAAGCTAGTGGAGGTGATGAAATTCCAGGTGAGCTATTTCAAATCCTAAAAGATGATGCTGTGAAAGTGCTGCACTCAATATGCCAACAAATTTAGAAAACAGAGCAGTGGCCACAGGACTGGAAAAGAGTAGCTTTCATTGCAATCCCAAAGAAAGGCAATGTCAAAGAATGCTCAAACTATCGCAAATCTGCACTCATCTCACACACTAGCAAAGTAATGCTCAAAATTCTCCATACCAGGCTTCAACTGTACATGAACTGTGAACTTCCAGATGTTCAGCTGGATTTAGAAAAGGCAGAGGAAACAGAGATCAAATTGCCAGCATCTGTTGGATCATAGAAAAAACAAGATAGTTCCAGAAAAAAACCTACTTATGTTTTAATGACCACATCAAATCCGTTGACTCTGTGGATCACAACAGACTGTGGGAAATTCTACAAAAGATGGGACTACCAGAATGCCTTACCTGCCTCCTCAGAAATCTGTATGCAGGTCAGGAAGCAACAGTTAGAACTGGACATGGAACTACAGACTGGCTCCAAATTGGGAAAGGAGTATGTCAAGGCTGTCTATTGTCAGCGTGCTTATTTAACTTCTATGCAGAGTACATTACTTGAAATGCCGTGCTGGATGAAGCACAAGCTTGAATCAAGATTGCCAGGAGAAATATCAATAACCTCATATATGCAGATTACATCATCCTTATGGCAGAAAGTGAAGAAGAACTAAAGAGCCTCTTGATGAAAATGAAAGAGGAGAGTGAAAAAGTTGACTTAAAACTCTACGTTCAGAAAATTAAGATCATGACATCTGGCCTCATCACTTCATGGTAAATAGATGGGGAAACAGTGAAAACAGTGGCAGACTTTATTTTTGGGGGCTCCAAAATCACTGAAGATGGTGATTTAGCCATGAAATTAAAAGATGCTTGCCTCTTGGAAGAAAAGCTATGACCAACCTAGACAGCATATTAAAAAGCATAGACATTATTTGCCAACAAAGGTCCATCTAGTCGAAGCTATGGTTTTTCCAATAGTCATGTATGGATGTAAGAGTTGGACCATAAAGAAAGCTGAGGGCCAAAGAATTGATGCTTTTGAACTGTGGTGTTGGAGGAGTCTCTATCGAGTCCCTTGGACAGCAAGGATATCAAAGCAGTCAATCCTAAAGGAAATCAGTCCTGAATATTCATTGGAAGGACTGATGCTGAAGCTGAAGCTCCAATATTTTGGCCACCTTATGCAAAGAACTGACTAATTTGAAAGACCCTGATTCTGGGTAAGATTGAAGGCAGGAGGAGAAGCGGACCACAGAGGATGAGAAGGTTGGATGACATCACTGACTCTATGGATATGTATTTGAGCAAGCTCCAGGAGTTGGTGTTGGACAGGGAAGCCTGGCGTTCTGCAGTCCATGGGGTCGCGAAGAGTCTGACATTACTGAGTGACTCACTGAACTGAAGGCATTATATCTAATCAGTGGAGTTTTGGGTGGAACACTCCTTGGACCATATAAGACATAAAAAGAGTCTCTGAGGAAAGTGTAAGTGTTATTATGGGGGAAATGGCAGTCTCTACATTCAATCCTAATCTTGACTGGCCAAACATAAATCGCATGTTTGTGATGTCTTTCCCAAACCCTAAATTCTAGTTTGAGTTGGATGATCAACTGTGTCTATAGCAATCTGTGCCATAATATATAATGTGCTGTTATTAGTGATAGCCCATAAACTCTTAATGACAGAAGTCTGCTCACAGTCATTTTGGCTCAGACAGTAAAGCGTCTGCCCACAATGCAGGAGACCCGTGTTCAATCCCCAGGTTGGGAAGATCCCCTGGAGAAGGAAATGGCAACCCACTCCAGTACTCTTGCCTAGAAAATTCATGGATGGAGAATCCTGGTGGGCTACAGTCCATGGGGTCACAAAGAATCGGACACGACTGAGCAACTTCACTTTCACTTTCACATGACCCAGTGCCTGTCATGAATTTCTTGCTCAATAGATACTTGCTTTATTTGTGAAATTAAAGAATAAATAAATACCGTATTCAAGATCTTGGGTTAAGTTACCTAGTAGAAACCTCTAATTGCTTCAGACTTAGTTTGTTCTGTCCTTTGTACAGTTTTTAATGGGATTTATCTATTTGCATATGTGTCTCTGGAAAGTGTTTTATTAATCTTTAAACAAATATACTTTGCTCAGTAATGTTTGGTAAAAAAAAAAAAATGAAGGTATATGTGAGTTAGTGAATAAATGAATGATGAATGAAGAGTAATTTACTTCCTCATCTCCCCTGTGCCTCATTAAACACTATGGATTCAGACAGGAAAGATCAAGTGAGAATTCCATCACTGTGCAATTGAGAAACTAGAAGCTCTGGAAAAGCCAAATTACATTTGCTATGGAACTTTCTTTGTGACCTTGAGAATGACAGAAGAGAATTTAGATCTCTGATTCTATGTGCAGAGTTCTTTTTGCTGAGTTGCATTGTCTAAATTCATATTCAAGCATCTCAGTTTTCACTTAGACCTTGAAATTTTTTGTCTGTTTTATGTAAGAGAATCAGGATACGTAGTTGATTTCTTTAGAGGATATAACATGCAGTGTCTAATAAAATTTCCTTTAGCTTCCTAATATGCACCTTCATTTTAAAGGTATAAATTTATTTACCAGATCCTACATAGGGCACATTGAATTTTTAACTAATTAGGTTTAAAATTATATCAGAAAACTATTTTTTATGTGTAGTTCTCTAACCTATTAAAGAAAGACAAGGTCATGTGATGCTTTTTTTATTTTTCTTTACAGAAGTAGGAGACATCAGAAATACACAGAATTTGTTTTTATTTAAATGTCAACTCCAAAACCAACCCTTTTGCTCAAGTTTTCATGCAGTAGAAATCAGGAATAGTTCTGTTTCTGGTGTGGTTCCTATCAGTTAACATTTCAGTTCAGTTCAGTTCAGTTCAGTCACTCAGTTGTGTCCGACTCCTTCCAACCCCAGGGACAGTAGCATGCCAGGCCTTCCTCTGTCTATCACCAACTCCTGGAGATTACACAAACTCATGTCCATTGAGTCGGTGATACCATCCAACCATTTCTACTGTTCCTAATTACAAAAGGCAAAAGTATTGGCTTGCATGTAATAGACTCTCAATAAAGATTTGTTGGACAGAATTTAATATACAATATTAAATTTTCTCCACCCTTGCATTTTTTTCTTTTTACTTTTGCTATTGCGTGTGTGTTAGATGCTCACTCATGTCTGACTTTGTGACCCCATGAACTATAGCCCACTAGCCTCCTCTGTGCATGGAATTCCTGGCAGGCTATAGTCCATGGAGTTGCAAAGAGTTGGACACAACTGAGCACATACATGCATGCACACATAAAATATATATCAAAGTAAACCATATTCTGGGCCAAGAAGAAAATCTCAATACATTCAAAGTAAATAAATGATTCAGAGTATATTCCATTATCACAGTGTAATCAAACTAGAAATCAGTAGAAAGGTGAAAACAAAATCTGCAAACACTTGTAACTAAGCCATTCACCCCTAAATAAGCCATGAGTCAAAAGGAATCTCAAGTGAAATAAAAAATACATTGAGTTGAATGAAAGGAACAGAGTTAATAGCTGTCTTTCTTAATGGACTGTAAGTTTCTGGGGGATGTGTCTCAGTGGTAAAGAACCTGTCTGCCAATATAGAAGACACAGGTTTGATCCCTGGTTGGGAAGATCCCTGGGTCAGGAAGAAACCCTGAAGAAGGAAATGGCAACCCACTCCAGTATTTTTTCCTGGGAAACTCCATGGACAGAGGAGCCTAGCTATTTACAGTCCATGGGGTTACGCAAGAGTTGGAAACAACTCAGTGACAAAACTACATGCGTCCCTTGAGTCTCCTGTATTGGCAGGCTGATTCTTTACCAACTGTGCCACCTGGGAATCCCATATATTCCATAGGCCTGTGAAAACATGTTTTCTGCTGTTCTTTGTTGGAGTATTCTATCTATGAATGTTGATTAGATCCTGTTAGTTTATGGTGAACTTTCGAAATTCTATATCTTGCTGATTTTTTTTAATAATTGTTCTATCAATTATTTAGAGAAAGGTGTTGAAATCTCCAATTACACTAGTGAATTTACTTCTTTCAGTTTTTAATTTCACCTGTCTTTCACTTATGTTGTTTGGTGCCTGAGCATTTACGATCTTGCAGGATTCAATGTCTCTTTCTGTCTCTGGCAATTTTCACTCTGAAATCTATCTGATATTTGTATAGCCACTGTTTCTATTGATTATTATATCATAGCCTGTCTTTTTCCTTCCTTTTATTTTCAACCTTCTTATATTGTTTTATTTTAACTAAATTCCACATAGTTTGGTCAACCTTTTTAATTCTGCCGATCTCCAGATTCTCTGCTCTACCCCAACTGACACCTAGTTGTTGCTAGAGGGGACAGTGGAGTTCCAGCTTCTACTAGGTGATTGTTGATATCACCCTGTCTGGGAGTAAGAAAAGTACCTCATTTTTGCTCCCTATGTGGCCACTGTGATTGGGATTACTTTTACTGCTGGTTGTTAATGAAAATCCTGACTCTTGCCTTGGCCTCCTGGACTCCATCCTATGGAAAAAGGAAGGCTAAGGTGGGTACCTTATTATCATGGGGAGGGATTTGTTTGCATTCTTTCCACTTTCACCAGGAGGCAGGGGTGATTCCTCATTTCTTAACAAGGAGTAAAACCCTTTATTAGTATTAGTTCCCTAGGGCTGCCATAGCAAAATATACTAGGTTGTCCAAACAGGAGAAATTTATTTTCTCACAGTTCCAGAGGTTAGAAGCCTTAGCTCAAGGTGTCAGTAGGGTTATTTCTTCTGAGGCCTTTCTCTTTCACTTGTGGATGGCTGCCTTCTAACTATATTTTCACAAGGTTTTCCTTTTGCTCTTTGTGATCCCGTGGACTATAGCCTGCCAGTCTCCTCTGTCCATGGAATTATCCAGGCAAGAATGCTGGAGTAGGTAGCCATTCCCTTCCGTAGGGGATCTTCCTGACCCAGGGATGAGACCCGAGTGGCTCAGATGGTAAAGAATCTGCCTGCAATGCAGGAGACCCAGGTCTGATCCCAGGTACTGTGTTTCACTCTCCTTATAAGAGAAGTGAAAGTCGCTCATTCGGAATACTGGAGTGGGTAGCCTTTCCCTTCTCCTGGATCTTCCCGACCCAGGAATCGCATTGGGGTCTCCTGCACTGCAGGTGGATTCTTTACCAACTGAGCTATCAGGGAAGCCCCTCTTAATAAGACATCAGTGTTATTAGATTAGTGTTCACTCTAGGGCCCCATTTTAACATAATTACCACCTTAAAGGATCTATTTCCAAATGTAACCACCTTCTGAGGTACTGAAGGTTAGGGCTTTAACATGAAAATCAGAAGGGACACAACTCAGTCCATATAAAACTAGGGCCTCTTGGCTTCTCTGAAACCAGCCAGCGTGGAAGTTATTATGCCTTGTGATAGCCTGGCTAGAAATAGAGTCTAGGCGTTTTGCTTAGCCTTTCCTGGTGGCACTAGGGTTGGAGACCAATTTTTTCTGTGATGTTTCACTAAAGTGGAACTTTTATCATCTAATAGTTTTTTGTCTTGTTAGGTCTTTCTTGGCCTTTTAGTTTATAAGAAGTGACTTTTGCTGGAGTGCTTTTTTGTTAATACCTGTTGTTTTTTAATCACTCCCTTTTCCAAAACAAATTCTGGGACATTTGGGGCTAAAAGAAAATTCAGGAAACTCACATTATGTTTTTCCCTAGGTCCCATGGTCCACAGTAAGTGGTTCTTCTCTCTAACTTTCAGTGATCTTATGTTTACTTTAAATGTAATGCTCAAGGTTTGTAGTTTTATTTAGTGGGAATAGTAGAGAAAATAATTACACTCTAACTTTCCAGATGTGGAACTGCAGTATAATCAATTTACAGTCAAATATGATACTTTCCTACCAAAGCTTTCATTTATAATTTTATTAGTTGTTAATCTTATATTTTTCTGGAACACTTTGTATGTTATTTTCTTAATACTTCAATATCTGTTTAATTTTGTAGAGTGTATTTCTGTACCTAATATCATAGCTCAGTTTGCTTGGGCTTCAGGGGCTTTTCTTTGTAGGCACTTTTGCTGGTTTCCAAGAACTATTCCTTCCTTGCCCCCCTCAAGGCTACTGAGTGCTTCCTATTTTTGCTAGCTCCATTTCTTACTGCTTTCTCTTAAACTTCAACACAAAACTTGCCCCTTTAATAAAATGCTCTGTTGCCTCATTTGAGCATGTCATTTCTTTTAAGTTCTGATTTAATATAGATTTATTCGTATTTGAAATTTCAGTTTTTCAACATGTTCTATAGAGTTTATTTTTACAACTTCTTGTATAGTACCGGCATATTTCTCTTGATGTTCTAAAGAACATTCAACTTTTAAAATATTATTAAGAATATAGCTTCCAAACATGGTTCATACCTCAAACACCTTCCTTGGCTTTGTTCAGAAAATAGCGCTTACTTTTGAAATCTGGACTCTAACATTTACATGGCAAGTTTAACTTATTAAATGCAATCTAGGCTGCCATCTATGGGGTCACACAGAGTCGGAAATGACTAAGCGACTTAGCAGCAGCAGCAGCAGCAGCAGCATCTTAAGTGTAACAAAGGTTGATCCCTAAATAAACACAAACCAAAAAGAAATAGGGTATTATATTTTCCCAGTAAAGCTATTAGCTTTATGCTTCCATATATAAGAGTCAGTCAGTCTTGTCTGCTACCAGGAAGAATCTGAAAGACTTTGACAAATTTATCCACCTATATGATGAGTTTTCATTGACTTCATTGGTTTGGCATGGATGGCAAGTCTTTACTCTGTTTTAAGTTAATAATGTCCCATGTTTGATATTTAGCTATGTAGAACTTGGCTTGCACAGACTTCTTTGTGATTATTTTTCCTAAAATTAAGTTGTTTTGCTCTTTCTGTTTTCCAGAAGTCTGGAGTTAGGCTGCAAATTATGCTTCTGGGTATTCTTAAGGCAGATATTCTGGTTTTTTGACCAGACTTATTTCAGTTTCCTACATGGCCAGCTGCTCAAGTGTACCGCTATCATCCATCAACTCCACATGTTGAAACTAACAAAAGTGAATAGCTCTCAGCATTGCCTCTAAACTGGTAGCTGGCTGACATCCAGCTGCTCTTTTCGGTGATTTTGTATGCTAATATCCCATAGGTAAATGCCATTGAACCTGGTTAAGAAGCATCCTTGTAGTTTTTTCTCCACATGTCTTATGGCTTAAGGGAAGACTGGAAAATTTAAGCTTCCAATATGGCCAGTGCAGAGACAAATTCAAGCATTGTTCTTTCTAGGGAAAAATAAGGCCTTGTAAAGAATACAGCTACACAACTTCTGAATGTGGATGAATAATGGAACTAATTACTATTGAGTTCTCTTTTTTCATTATCGTATGTATCTATATGAGATGGACATCACCTGCATCCTTCCCCAATCTCATAAACCACTTTTGACCCTAGAGAAATCTTGAGATACCACCTTATAGCTACTTTAGTATTTTTGTCATCATTGTCAAACTAGAAAACAAAAGTGATTGATATATAAGTAATAGAAAATAATGAGAAAATGAAATCCTAAGATAATGCAATGATAATATCAAGCACTTTGTGGGTATATATTTTAGCTAATAATCTGAAATATCCCATAATTTTTAGTTCTTATTAATAGAATTATTAAATTTAAATAACCTATGAATGCCTCTTTCAAAAATATATCATTACATCATTATCATTTCAAGAAGACCAGTAACTAGTCCTTATTCATCTTTGAAAGCCTCTAGCCTTTTTGACCCTATTATAGTGAATTTTTAACCAGGCTTAGACTGGTTCTCAATCCAAAGAGATATTAGACAAGTTACTGAGAAAAAAAAAAAAAAAACACAAAAAACAGAATAAGAATGCATGAGTACATAAATCTTTTTTAATGATGTGATATCTCCATCTTCACTCCCACTTTTCCTTCCTAATCGTTTGTCATTACAATTATGGAAGTAGCTTCCAGAATTTCTCTGCTCATCAAGATTCAGTTCAGTTCAGTCGTGTCCATCTCTTTGCAACTCTATGGACTGTGGCAGACTTCCCTGTTCGTCACCAACTCCTAGAACTTGCTCAAACTCATGTCCATCAAGTCGGTGATGCCACCTAACTATCTCATTCTCTGTGGTCCCCTTCTCTTCCTGCCTTCAATCTTTCCCATTGTCAGGGTCTTTTCTAATGAGTCAGCTCCTTGCATCAGGTGACCAAAGTATTCGATCAGCTTCAGCATCACTCCTTCCAATGAATATTCAGGAGTGACCTCCTTTAGGATGGACTGGTTTGATATCCTTGCTGTCCAAGGAACTCTCAAGAATCTTCTCCAACACCACACTTCAAAAGCATCAATTCTTCTGTGCTCAGTTTTCTTCAAGATTAGTTGCATTTTCTCTGATTGCTAGTGATTTGGTCAGCAATTGTAGCTCTTTGGAAATGACTAATCAATAAGTGGCTACAAGATAATTTGTGTAACAGAATTCCAAATTCAGTAAACTTATGAAACCAACCCAAAGAAGCATGATGATGGTGGTGCTGAGATTGGACTCATGCACCTCTAGAGATGGAACCAATCTTGCTAGGCCTGACAACAGAACCAAAGATGATGGTAGAGCAAGCAAGTGTGAACAAAAAATGGGCATCAGTTTTGGATGAGGCTGAACTCCAAACTCTCAGAGACTTTACTTTTCTCATTTGCACAGTAGCTACTAAAACACATTCTCATTTCCATAAGAACAACATATATCTTTTTTTGGTTTATGACAGATGTCTATAATCATTGCTTTTAGACTGGCAAACCCATGAAGAAGGAAATTTGATCCAAATAGTTTAGAGGTGAAAAGACCAGGAATTAATTCCTTCATAAGTGAGTAGGGATTCAGTTCAGTTCAGTCGCTCAGTCGTATCTGACTCTTTGTGACCTCATGAACCGCAGCACGCCAGTAAGACGGTAGGCAATGAGAGAGGGCATCAGAGGGCAGACAGAAGGAAACCACAATCACAGACAACTAGCCAATGTGATCACACGGACCACAGCCTCATCTAACTCAATGAAACTAAGCCATGCTGTGTGGGGCTACCCAAGATGGATGGGCCATGGTGGAGAGGTCTGACAGAATGTGGTCCACTGGAGAAGGGAATGGAAAACCACTTCAGTATTGTTGCCTTGAGAGCCCCATGAGCAGCATGAAAAAGAATAGAGATGAGGAGAGGAAAATCTGTCTGGGAGTCACTGATAGTCACGTTCAGGATGAATTTTCCAATGATTTTGAAGAATAGAAGCAGAAGTAATCTCATCAATCATCTTCTAGTACTTCAGTACATTGCCTCAGTAGCTATGTGAGAAAATATTGGGCATGCATTGGCTCAAAGAAAGAAATAGGTATTTAATCACATTTGTAAATATCCTATGGGTCTTCACTGAGGTATGCTTTCCCAGAGGTCCACACATAGATAAATGAGCGCATGTATCTACTAGACACTGTTCAGTGTGCTTTGGAAAAATGTCTCTTTCCTCATGGAATTTATATTCTAGTGCTTGAGACAGATGAAGACCAATCATCAAAGCGACATAGATACACTGTCAGCTGGTGTTGAGTTCCAGGAAGTAAACTAAACAAAACCTAGGCAGTGGGCAAAGGGAGATGCTTTTTATGTAGGGAATGGAGGAAAAGTCTCTCTGAGGAGCTGACACTGAGCAGAGAACTGAATGGGAGAGTGAGCCACAGGGGTAACTGGGGATGGGATGGAGGTGGGAATACTTTTATGCAAATAAAGCACCAGGTTCAAGGCCTCTGGGGCAGCAGTGTCTTTGCTGGTTGGGACAGTAGGGGAGGGTACAGAATGATGAAAGCACAGTCAGCTTTATTAGTGTATCAGACCATCATAGGGTCCTATAGGAAAGAATAAGGGCTTTAGTCAAAAAGGAATAGAAAAGAAAGTAATAGTGAATAGGGGATTTTAAATAAGAGGTGACAAGATCTGTAGGTTTAGTCTCTCTACTGGGTAGGCAAGGACTTTAGAGAGTCAAGAGTAATGCAAAGAACCAGGTATGAGGAAATTATAATAGTAATGCCTTGAGCTAGACAATGTTTTTCGATTATAAGCCATATGAATGGTGGGTTTTCACAATCTTTAGAAAGAGAGGTAAGCAAGGCACAGAAAGTTAACACATAAATTTGGGGATCTAGACTAGTTCTGCCACTAAATATTTCTTTGGGCAAAAAATTTAAGTTTCCTAATGCAACTTCCCATTTTAACTCCCAAGGTTTGAACCAAATGATCACAATAGTCTCCAACTGTCTCTTTTTCTCTGCAGACTGTTACACAGGATATAGAACATGGAAAATGTGTGAGTACCAGGAGTCTACTATAGCACTGAAGTGTCCCATGATATCTTCCTAATTCCCAAGGCAACATTCAGAAACTACTATTACACTGTAGAATTAAAAGGTTAGGAGGTGGGTTTGGTAGGTTTTTTTATTGTTTTTTTGTTTGTTTGTTTGTTTTTGCAGTAGATAACACATGTGCAAATATCTTATTTTTTAAGTCTATTCCTAGAAGCTTTATCATGATTTTCATTTGATTGTCTATAATTTATGCAATCCAAAGTCACCAACTGAATTAAACATCCTAGAACCATTTTAGTGAGTCAGGATAGAAAGGAAAAATTGCAGAGTTGAAATTCTGTTTCAATATGATGACTCCTGAGAATTTTATTGACCTTGGCAGACCTTTTGGAATTTGAGTTCATTTATAATCAAACTAGGAAAAAATGTTTTGAAATGCTATTTAGAAGCTTAAAAGAATTATTGGACCCTGAATAACTTTCACTACATGACATTTTGATAAGGTCATTGTAAATGAGTCAGAAACACAGATTACATTTCTTTTAAAAATACACATCGTTTCACGACAGATTTGGTCCAAATTCATTTTGGCTTTTGCTGAATCCCAAGTGTTTTCCCTTCTATTTTTTCCCCCTGTTTAAATTCTCCAATAAACTTAAAACCCATAATCTAGGTGAGCTCACCTGCCTCACTTCTCCTTTGAGTTTTGCCTCAGGCTTTTCTTTAATAGCATGTATCCTTAGAGCACAGAGTTTTTTTTTTTTTTTTTTTTTTTTATACAGAGAGTCAAGAGAAGCAAAAGGCTAATAAAAACATGGGAATATATATATATATATATATATATATATAAAGGAAAATATATATATTTTCTTTTTCAACAGGGAGAGGTTTAAGAGAATGATATTGTTCCAGAATACTGACTCAAATCTGCTCTGTATTTGAACTCTATGATTATGAAATTTCAATTAAATCTATAAAAAGCAAAGCTAACAGATACCAGAGCATGCCAAATAAATAAATAAATAAATAAATAAATAAATAAAACAACCACAGAAAGTTCTTTTTTTGATTGGGAAATAACTATCTAAGTTCAATGGCTGGGTCCAGGTAGCTGAGTTTACATTTGCTTCCCCTCATTATAGAAACAGTTGAATTATGATAAATTTTCCCCAAGCACCAAAGCTGTCATTCAAAAGGGTGATTTTCTTGGGGTATAAATCCCTTTAGTTATTGCTTCAGTCCATTTTTAAATGGATTTGAAGCCTGAGGGGAAAGTACAAATTAAGACGGATTTTTCTCTTGATGCAATGAACCTTGCCTGTCTCGTGTGCTGCAGCCACTATAGTACCTGTAGGGCGCTCAGCTGCCAGGCAAGTCCTGTGTTATCTCATTCTTTACAGAAGTGAGAAGTTACCTCCAGCTCTCTTCTTTCTCAAAAATCATTACACTGATTGTATTATGTCTTCAACAATGGAATAAATTTCTTCACACATTTATTACCTGGTGATTGAAATATGTAGGCTTCAGTTTTGAGGTAACACAGAAAGATGATCAAAATTTTCAGGATTGCAGGAATGTGGTTAACATTGGTGTCATCCATACTTTCCCCTTGGGGGTGGAGGGGAGGGAGAGTATACAACATTTTAAAATTTCAGAAAATGACTACTTTAATTTTTTTTTAATTTGAATTTATTCACTAGTTTATTGTGAATAAAGAAATAATATGCAGAAACATTCTGCTTAAGATAAACTAAGGAATTATACTATAATGATTTAAGATCTCAAAATGATTCAAATAATTACCCATTATTTGAAATGGGTAATACAATGAAAGAGAAACCAAAATCAGGTATGATTACTCTCTTTTGGGCAGACACTAACAATGAACATAATCTCTTTAGGGTACATGAGGACATTTTTTCTTCCTTTTTGTCATTAGAGAAATAACAACTTAAAACTTATCATAAATATGTTCACCTACTGTTGAGAACTAAGTTTAATTTTTAATTATGACATTCATTGCCTTATAATTTTAGAGTAATATTTCTAGGTTAAATAAGGATTTTAATAAGCATATTGTATAGTATGTGTACAATATATGAACAATATATTTATGAACACACACGTACACACACATTTTCAGAACTTAAGAGACCTCAGAAAATAATTTACTCTATCCCTTTTGCTCCATGACCGTATCAGTATATAAACAATTTAATATAGGTATCATAATATACATTAATTTGACATAACTTAGAGAAACATATTTCATGAGAAGTCATTATTCTACATTTAAATTAAGTTCTTCCTGTTGTACCCTTGAACTTTTATCCCTCATTCATTCATTTCAGCAGAAATAGCCATAAGCACTAAAATCTGCTATCATCATCTTCTGAAATCTCACCTGAGGCCAAATCATTCTTGTAACCTTTCTTAGATAAACCTTGCGATCAAAGCTTTTAATCAGTTTCACTGCTCTCCTGTGTACCCTGTTCATGTTGCATTCAGTTCAGTTCAGTCACTCAGTTGTGTTTGACTCTTTGCGACCCCATAAATCGCAGCACGCCAGGCCTCCCTGTCCATCACCATCTCCCGGAGTTCACTCAGACTCACGTCCACTGAGTCCGCCATGTTGCATGCATGCATGTTAAGTCACAGAAGAGAATGTTACTTAATGGTGTGAATAAGTTTGTGTATAATGGGAGGATCACATTGATTTTTTTCTGCATACGTTTTCTTCATTCCTGTTGACTAATGGTGAAATGTTACTGAACCACCTGAAATTATCTTCTGATCTGAACTCAGAGACTGATTTCCATTAAATTTCCCATAGAACATTTAGTGAGAATCTAGTATTTCTACAGATTTTTCTCTAAATGTTAATCACATTTGATCTCTTACTCCCATGTTAGCCAATTCTCTGATTTTAAAAGTAAAATATTTTTAAATTATCACGATGGTGACCAATTATCAAACCAGTACTCTTGACTGGAAAATCCCATGGATGGAGGAGCCTGGTAGGCTGCAGTCCATGGGGTTGCTAAGAGTCGGACACGACTGAGCGACTTCACTTTGACTTTTCACTTTCATGCATTGGAGAAGGAAATGGCAACCCACTCCAGTATTCTTGCCTAGAGAATCCCAGGGATGGGGGAGCCTCGTGGGCTGCCATCTATGGGGTCGCAGAGTCGGACATGACCGAAGCGACTTAGCAGCAGCAGCAGCAGCAGTCTTGAAATATTCCTTGAGAAAAGTACGAATTAAGCATTTGTTAAATTAATGAATAAATGTAAAGTGAAGTAATTTCCTTGCCTTCTTTTTTGCCTTTATATTTTTTCATTTGCTGTTACTCATCTTTTTTGATGAGTATCATAATATTTGATGAGTATTACAATATTTGGTGAGTTATTACAAGAAGTAAAATGAACTGAGAGTTTTTCTATATTCCTATATTTCTAAATTATTTTCAATAATATTATTTTTTAAACATTTGGTAAACACACTTCTAAACAATCTGAATGTTGTGTTACATTTCCATTATTGTACACATACTTCACGATCAAAATCAAGTTGTCTGCAAATATTGACAGTCTTATTTTCTTCTTTGACAATTAACATACCATTTCTTTTTATTGCCATATTGTATGAGCTACAACCCTTAGTACAATGCTGAATAAAAGTGGTAGCTAGAATAGTTATCTTGACTCAGTTTCAAGGGAAAACTTCCTATGTCTCACTGCTAAATATTCTATCGAATATAATAATTTTTGATAAACACATCAGATTAAATAATTTCATACTATTCCTCATTTGCTAATATGCATTTTTAACCATAAATAAGTTTTAACTTATATAACATGATTTAAACATGAGATAACTGTATTAATTTCTGTCTTTTCCTGATAAATGTGATAAATTGCATTTTTTTATTAAATGTTAAAGTGTCTATGCATTCCTACTATAAAATCAACATGGTAATTGTGACTTTTCCTAAATTTTGTACAATTGGATTCTATTTGTTAATTTTTATGGTTTCCTAGAGTTCATAATATGTATTTTAAAATGTTAGCAATCTTCAAATATTGTACAACTTTATATATAATGTAAGAAGTATTATATGGTTTAATTTTCTCCCCAGTTGATTTATTGTTGCTATCCATTATAATTCTATGTGCTTCAAAGTTCACAATAACTTATAATACTTCACATTGAATATTCAATATCATTTAATGAAAATAATGAGTAAAAATATATAGTAACTAACTGTATGTATTATAGTTTCCATATAAGATCATTTTTGCTCTGTCTGAAGGACTTCTATAAATATTTTTATAATGCAGACGTGATTATAGTGAATAATATTGTCATTGGTTGTTCCTGAAAAAAAATTAGTTCTCATTTTTAACATGTTTTATTTAGATATATTATTCAAGGTGAGTATTCCCTGGTGGCTTAGACAGTACAAGCCTCTGCCTACAATGAGGGAGACCTGGGTTCGATCCCTGGGTTGGGAAGATCCCCTGAAGAAGGAAATGGCAACCCACTCCTGTAATCTTGCCTGAAAAATCCCATGGAAGGAGGAACTTGGTATGCTACAGTCCATGGGGTCACAAAGAGTCAGACAGGACTGAGCGACTTCACTTCACTTTCATTCCTCCACCCTTCCAGACTATAAAGAGGCTGCTCCACTGTCTCTGAATTCAAAGATTCAGATAAGATGTATGCTGACATTCTTTTCTTTTTTCTCTCTATATAATGTATCTGTCTCTGTGCAACATTTTTCTATTTATTATTGTTTTAAATAATCATATTAAAACGCTTTATGAATTTTAAAGCTGATAGTTGATAGAATTCAACACATTGGAAAACTCTACAGCCATAATTTTTCAAATATACTTTTCCTTCCTCTCTCTTTTATCCACTTTAGGAATCAAGTTACATGTGTTTTAGACAACTGTATATTGCTCCAGGTGTCACTAGAGTTATTTACATTTTTTAAAATTTGTTTTTAAGAAATCTCTCTGCTTTATTTTAGAAAATTTCTATTGAGATGGGTTTAACCTCATTGAATTTTTCTGCTCCAGATACAGTCTACAGTTAATTTCATTCAGGTTATATTTTATTTAAGTCATTCTAACTTTCATCTCTAGAAGTTTAATTAAGACCTTTTTAATATCTTCCCTTTCTCTCCTTAACATGGTTCTTCTATATCTTCTAGAAAATAGCAGGCATATTTATAACTATTAATACTTGGCTGTGAATGTCATCATCTCTGAATTTCCTTGGTCTATTTCTATTTAGTGATTTTTCTCTTTTTTTACAAGATTTCTCATTCTTTTTTTTAATTGGACTCCTAACATAAGAATTTTATGTTTGAGTTCTGGATTTTGTTATGCTTCTTTAAATAATTTTAGACAGTTTATGGCTCAAATTTAAATTTCTTGAGCGTATTTGTCTTGCTTTTAAGCTTTCTTATGGAGAAGGAAATGGCAAGCCACTCCAGTATTCTTGCCTGGAGAATTCCCATGGACAGAGGAGCCTGACAGGCTACAGTCCATGGGGTTGCAAGAGTTGGACATGATTTAGCGACTAAACCACCACCACCAAGGTTTCTTAGGAAAGTGTTTATTTTATGGTACTTTAGATTCACTAGTAATTATATTCTCTGAAAATTCTACTTGATTTTCCATGGGTTAGAAAGTCTTTCCACCATAGCTGGAGGAAACACAATCTATTCATGCTGTGCTGTGCTTAGTCACTCAGTTGTGTTTGACTCTTCGCGACCCCATGGACTATAGCCCACCAGGCTCCTCTGTCCATGGGGGTTCTCCAGGCAAGAATACTGGAGTGGGTTGCCATGCCCTCCTCCAGGGGATCTTCCCAACTCAGGGATCAAACCCAGGGCTCTTACACTGCAGATGGATTCTTTACCATATGAGCCGCCAGGGAAGCTCAAGAATATTGGAGTGGGTAGTCTATATGACTTCTCCAGGGGATCTTCCCAAAATAGGAATCAAACCGGTGTCTTCTCCATTGCAGGAAGATTATTTACTAGCTGAGCTACCAGGGAAGCTAAAAATTATTCAACCAACCATTTTCTGGTGATAATTTATGCATGTATAGATCAGCATTTGTATAAACACTTCATAGAATTCTTCTAGAAAATCTCTGTCCCTTTTATTCTTGGCAGCTCCCTCTTTTCTGGGGAGACTTTACAAATCCTGTTCATGTTGGCTTTCCTAAAATCTAAGCTCTGTTCATTATCTCAGTGTGACCATTCAGTTCTTTATTTTCTCCTTTCCTGAAATGTGGTCTGGAAACTTTGTCCAGTTAACAAACTGAAGCAATTATTTGACTTACCAGGTTTTCTCTTGTTTCAGGAGCATAGACATGGGCTCCCTGTTGTTTAAATACTATAGAAGTTTGCTTCATATCTTGTCTAATTTCTTCTAGTACTTGATTGATAAGAGAACAAATGTAGCATTGATTGGATCTTAAATTGAATGCTTGTTACTGTTATAGATTTTTGTAATTCAATAAAAGCAATTAAGGTAACATAATAATTTTTCTGTAAGAATTATTCTGGCTACATTTGATATATTTTTATATATTTGCTTTTATAATCAATAATTGTTTTGAATTTTCATTTTTTCTTTATCATCGAATTTAATTTTACTATAAAAACTTGCCAACATTCCTTATTGCAAAAGAAGGTTTTAACCTGCTGACTTTATTACCAACCTCACTATTCCACACTATGTCTACAAACTTAGGTTATCATTCACCACTGAAATTTCTATTGATATATTATTACTTGTTAAATATTTAGGGGCTTCCCTGATGGCTCAGATGGTGAAGAATCTGCCTGTGATGCAGAAGACCTGGGTTAGATCCCTGGATCAGGAACATTCCCCAGAGAAGGGAAGGACTACATCATTGTCCAAAACCATAACATAGTGGTCTTTTTAAAAATTAATATTCATTTATGTGTCTAATTTATCATGACTCAATACCATTCAAAATGCTGAAAAATAAAATTATTTTCAAAAAGACAAAATTGTAAGATTCATTTAAAAATGTTAGATACAATAATATTACAGGTATTTGGTTAGAAAAAATTCTTAAAAATTTTCTAAGTGTTTACTTTCAATTTCTATATGTATTGTACCATGAAATATTTGCACAGTGTATAGTGGCCATGCTATGCAGTGCTTAGTCACTCAGTCGTGCCCAGCTCTTTGTGACCCCATGGACTGTAGCCTGCCAGTCTCTTCTGTCCATGGAATTCTCCAGGTAAGAATGCTGGAGTGGGTTGCCATGCCTTCTTCCAGGGGATCTTCCCAAACCAGGAACTGAACCCAGGTCTGCCACATTGCAGGCAGATTCTTTACTGTCTGAGCCACCAGGAAAGCCCATGAACACTGGAGTGGGTAGCCTCTCCCTTCTCTAGGGGATCTTGCAACCCAGGGATCAAACCAGGATCTTCCACACTTCAGGTATATTCTTTACCAGCTGAGCTACCAGGGAAGCTCAATGTATAGTGGCCCAGGTCCATAATTCACATTTTGAGTTGTTGTGCTCTAGGGTTCATACGTCTGTGTATTAGACTAGTGGTGGTGGTAGCAGTATTGGATTGTGATACTAACAGAATAATCAACTGGAATAAATATCTTCTATACTCTTTAATATGTGAGTGCTTAATCATCTGTGAGCCTTGACTCTGTCCTATTGGTTAATGAGTCAAATACTTTACAGAGCTTCTGATAAGTGCAAAAAAAAAAAAAAAAAGAATAGCACTTTTTCTCATTTAAGTTACCTCAGTTTTTATGAAATAAAACCAAATTTTGCTTAAAAATTGCATTGTTACAACCTGAATAATCTGACTGCTCTTTTATTTTACTTAATACTATTACACCTCATGAAAAAAAAATGGAAATGTACCTGTTGGCATATATAGTCCTTCACTGGAATTTGGAAATTTTACTGAAATCACATTATTGAGAAAAACAAGCATTTGAACCACAAATTATGTCCAGTGTTGTGTTCTGCACATCTAAACTTATCAAAATAATGTAGTATTCTATCTTTGACTTTGAAAAAGTAAATACCAAGCTTAATTAGAAGAGTTCATAGTAGAAGAAAAGATCATAGCAAAATATACTGTGGGTTTTTTTACATCTTATGACAATAAGAAAACAAAACAAACAATGCTATCTACATTCTATATTACTGAGCCCTCTGTAGAATTTCCAAATTAAATACAAGATTCCACTTAAATCTGAAACTCAGGAAAAATAACAAGTAACTTTTAGCATAGGTATATTCCATGCAATATAGTTATTTGCTAAAGCTGTTAACTGTCCTTCTTTTTGCCTTATTCATTTTTAGAGATGATGACTGTCAAGAGTCGAAATTCTAGAAGAATTTTGTCACTCATGACAGAGAACATGCAGTTGCTAATAAAAAGCTTTCAAGTACTCTTTCCCTATCGCATCAAATAGAAGGGGTGGAATCTTTTAGATGGTACAAGTCCAAAATGTTGGGGACTTTATCAACTTGAGTTGACTTTACCATGGAGATGCTTAAAATATAAATACCAAGTGCCTTATAGACTTGACTGGATATGCAGCAGACTTTCTACAAGCTAGGAATACACTGTTGCTGTATTGAGTTCCCTAGTTTCAGGTGGTGACTATTGCCATGGCCTGACCTAGTTTACTCTGACTTCTATCAAATTGTTTACTTTCAAAGTGAGACCTTTGTGGTCATTCAAGGTAAACAGTATTACTTCCAGATTAAATTAGATAAAGAAGTAAATTATCATAAAATTCTGTCATGTTTTTACAAGAATTTAAATCTAGTTTTAGCCATTTTATTGATGCTAATATAATCCTATAGGTAATGTTTTTAGGAGGATTAGGCAAAAAATGAATAAGCCAATATCTTTAAGCTTTTTAAAATAATTTCTCTGAAATTGAATTTGCACACTCTACTGCCATAAATTGTAAGACGGACTTCTAATTCCTTTTCAAGTAGATAAGTCATAATATGTCCATTTTTTTGAAGAATGTGACTGGTTGTCTAAGGAGACTATCTAAGATAGGTTGCAAATAAGGGCCATCATCATGGGAGAAGAGCCACTGTCATTCTTTTCCTTTGGAAATGTCCTCTTCATAGTCATTATGTTGTTTATCTAAAGATTTTATGACATTTTATGGCATTATGTGACATTTTATGACATCTTATAACAGCTATCAGTATACCATTTATGATAATGTTTTCCTTCTAAAGAAATTGGTCCTTAGGATATGAAGAAATAATCTGAATCCATCTGACTTTCCTAAAAGGAATAGATTTATTATCTAAGTGGCAAGTGATTATCTCAGTAAGTGACAGGTTAACAGAAAATACAGTGGTGGAATCAATGAGATGCGGTGGCTAATGAGAATACTAGTGACAAGACTGGTTCACTGTTGAGCCATAGAAATAAAACTCTTTATAATTCCTCAATAGTTTCATTTGTAATAAATCCACAAAGGAAACAATATTGGTTTTGTCAGTCATGGTAGACCTTCTCAGTTCTCTCCTTACATATTAATCTTCTTCAGAGAGGTTTTTTCTTAATAAACGTGTTTGGGCCCTTCAAACAGAAATTCCAATTCTATACACTTGCTCAGTGTCTGACTTTTTAAAGGTTTCACTGGTGATTTTCATAAACATATTAATCCTGCTAGAAATTCTTTGCAGTTTGCTTGATATATGATATGACACGTTCTAAGTTTGTTGAACTGGAATATGCCAAGCATATACTTTGCTAAAAAGAAATTTAGGAGCATATAAAAGTGAGATGGGTTTTCTCTTACCTATACCTGAAACCATTTCCAAACCATACTCAGAAAGCAAAGAGAAAATGAAGAGGAAATTTAAAGAATATGGGAATATAGTTGAAGAGGAAGAAATACAAAAAGGTACACCAAATTGCCATTCTTCTCAACACACTGTTTCTGGAAAGTGCCAGGAGTAATATCAGACTCCAATTAGAAAGTTGTGCATGTAGCTATCATTATTACAGAACTTAGAGCTATCATGTAGCTATCATTATTACAGAACACAGAGAATAATGGCTGTTGAATCATAGTTCCTATATACTACACTTTGAATATTTTATGTTATTCTTTAATTTTGCCTCTCTTTGTTATATATCCAGATTAGTGTCTCTATAGCAGTTTTGTGTATTGACTGAGCCATTTTTCATTTAATGAATAAAAAAAGACACTTAAACAATAAACAATGTAATTGATAAATAGGATGTCTTGTTTCGTTCCATAGAAGCTTCATAGAATAAGTAGAATTTATAAAATCATAAAGAAAACTAAATGTTAAAGTCTCTTTCATAATAGGTACATTAAAATACTATGTTAGCACATAGTTAATTGGATCAACACACTTTAGTGATCAACTATTACTACTGTAAGGGCTTCCATGGTGACTCAAATGGTAAAGAATCTGCCTGCAGTGCAGGAGATCTGAGTTTGATCTCTGGGTCAGGAAGATCCCCTGGAGAAGGGAATGGCTACCCACTCCACTTTTCTTGCCTGTGGAATCATATGGACAGAGGAGCCTGGTGCACTGCAGTCTGTGAGGTCACAAAGGGTCAGACACGACTGAGGGACTAACAGTCACTGAACCATTATCACTGTAAAGGGGCAAAAACTCCATTTTTAAAATAAGTGTAAAAAATAATTTTCATTACTTGGATTCTGAGAAGAATTCTCCATATATACTTATATAAAAGAATATATACAGGCTTTGCTGGTGGCTCAGATGGTAGGGAGACTGACAAGTTCACTTGTTCACTTTCAAAATAATGGAAATTAATTCTATGCAACAGTTTTAATTGGACATGGGGTCATTGTTTTAAACAGCATATATCTTTCAACTGATAACTTCTGGCTAAGGTAAGTATGCTATTCATTGTACCTCAAAAGTATGTATGTTAGAATAATATTTTGACCATAATAAATTGTGAAGATTACATATTATTTATCTAAGAGTTTACATATCTTATTTTACCAAATCAATGTTTAATTTTCCCATATAATCTTTATGATTAACCCAGTTAGATGTTATTCAAAAGACATTCATGAAACTGTCAAAAGGCATAAAAATATTAAATATTGGGTTACTCTTTTTTCATTGCTATTCAGTATTTATGCTTAGACTTCATTTGATATTAGTGGTCATCTGCATAAATTAAAGTCTGCCCAACCACTTTATCTAAGCCATGGGTCATTTTCATTTCTAATTGTGAAACTTCCAACATACTAGTTTACTCATCTTACACATTGACCACTTATTATTTCCTTCAACTAAAGCTTTTTTAAATAACAGTTTCTAGATTTCCATTTTCCTGATTGTTCTAAATTAAAAAATACATTTTATACACAGAGATTTTGGTAGTATAAGCAACATAAAAATTTCAACATGACTTGTACCTGAGAAGACACCATAGATAGAATCTTTAATAATAACGATAAACTGATTTTATGGAATGAAAATAAATCATGATTTACCAAATATTTTCCTGTAAATTGTTATATATGTTTCTTTAAAAAATTATTTTCCCATAAACACAAGCTGGAATCAAGATTGCCGGGAGAAATATCAATAACCTCAGATATGCAGATGACATCAGCCTTACGGCAGAAAGTGAAGAAGAACTAAAAAGCCTCTTGATGAAAGTGAGAGAGGAGAGTGAAAAAGTTGGCTTAAAGCTCAACATTCAGAAAACTAAGATCATGGCATCCAGTAGCATCACTTCATGGCAAATAGATGGGGAAACAGTGGAAACAGTGGCTGACTTTATTTTTGGGGGTTCCAAAATTACTGAAGATGGTGATTGCAGCCATAAAATTAAAAGTCTCTTACTCTTGAAAGGAAAGCTATGACCAACCTAGATAGCATATTCAAAAGCAGAGACATTACTTGCCAACAAAGGTCAAGGCTATGGTTTTCCTGTGGTCATGTATGGATGTGAGAGTTGGACTGGTGAAGAAAGCTGAGTGCCGAAGAATTGATGCTTTTGAATTGTGGTATTGGAGAAGACTCTTGAGAGTCCCTTGGACTGCAAGGAGATCCAACCAGTCCATCCTGAAGGAGATCAGCCCTGGGATTTCTTTGGAAGAAATGACGCTAAAGCTGAAACTCCAGTACTTTTGCCACCTCATGCGAAGAGTTGACTCATTTGAAAAGACCCTGATGCTGGAGAAGATTGAGGGCAGGAGGAGAAGGGGACAATAGAGGATGAGATGGTTGGATGGCATCACTGACTCAGTGGACATCGGTTTGGGTAAACTCTGGGAGTTGGTGATGGACAGGGAGGCCTGGTGTGCTACGGTTCATGGGGTTGCAAAGAGTCGTATACGACTGAGTGACCGAAGTGAACTGAAGTCTCAGTGGTGTGACCATAGAGTTAGACATATATAGAATAAATCATTTTAATTTCCAGGTTTTAGCAGGAAGAAACAATTGCAAAGTGTATTGCTAAAATATAAGCTTCTAAACCACCACTCTCTGTCAAACTGGAGCATTTTATCCACTCAGCTTAAGATAACAGCTTATATTAATTATTCTTTTTATATTCCCTATTATGTTTCACATTTAGCAAGACTGACTGTGGGTGGATAAAGATGAAGATAAAAATTTTGCATTTTTACAATTCTGAGATTTCATTTCAAATATCTGAATCTACCGGTAAGATTTTTTAAGTTTTATGGACACTGTTTTTTAGACTATTTTGAAAGATTCTTCAAATGTTAATTCATGTTATTTAAATATTAATAAAGATATTCCCACCTTTATATTCATAAAGCTGTGCTTTTGCTAGGATGGGAAATCTTCATAATTTATCCCCACTCCCCTATCTTCTTGATTATCATACTTGAATAATCTCCTCCAAAATCAGTATCAACATTTAGAGGTAATATAAATGTATACTAATCCTTTAAGTCCAACTTAGCTAATAGACTGTACTTTTTACAAGCCAATTTGTGTTTATGCTCAGATAACATACTTTACTGGCAAACATAATTGTTCATTGGTCGATTTGCCAGCTATAAAATAGGTGTGTATATATTTAAGCTGAATGTAATAAATGGATTTCATAGGTACATGAAAGTAATATAAGCATCTGCAAGAGAGCTTTTACCTAGTATATATTTCAACCATTCAAGATTCAATTTGTTAAAATTTTTTATATGTACATTCCAACATTCCAATATTACAAGTAATATTAGAAGCTATGATTAGAAACAAGCCTGGGGGAGTAGATGAATCATAAGGTTGCTAATAGGATATTAAGTCTTTCACATCTACATAGTCATTTGGTTGAAATCTAGGCAACGTTAATAAGGTACCATCTTATGATTTTCCAAATGAAATGACTGTATTATGAGACCTAGTACTATTGAACAGAGGGCTACAAAGTACTTTATATTGACCAAGTAGTTCATTTTATATCTACTCATGATCATCCACAATTACTCTCTAAAAGATCAATAAATTTTGTTAATTAGTATGTAATGTGAGATAGTTTTGTGTGATGTAAATATCAGGTTAGAATGTATTAGACACTTAAATATCCTGTGATATAAGCATATTTGGGGAGATATGAGCATATTTTCTTTGAACATCCTGACTGTAATATGATACCATGGAGTTAAAGGCCAAATACAGTAAATGTAAAGACACTAAAGAGAGCAGAGAAGTTATTGAAAACTTTATATACATATTTCTCCAACATGTTTTGTGATCTTAAATATAAACAATGACAAAATAATGCTTATTAGATCTGAAACTAGTCCTATGACAAAAATGTAATTTAAGCTAGGGTTACAATTACAGGTCTTTCTTGAAATTTTCAGCTAGAATTTAGAGAGAGACTTGGTTTAATATTTGTGAACAGAAAGCATAATTAAAGTTTATTATTTTCATTTTATTTCACATTTAAAAATTTCTTTCTTATCCCTTCAATCTTACATCTTATAATTGTTCCAACATGATCTTGGTACAAAGTATAAAACACGTTAAAAGATAAATCCTTTTCAATGTACTTCTTGGCATTAAGAACATGAAGAGTTCTCTAATTAATTAATTTACTAGTAATTATCTTCTATGAAGAAATTTGCCAGTGGCTGTGATTGGGATCATAACCAAAGTGATGTAATGAATTCCCATGAACCATACATGAATATTAGCTTCACTACTTCATAGTAAGTTTCCAAACTTGTTTTATACCCAAAAATACCTCGAAGATTTGGAAGCCCCATTTGACAGTTAGTGTTCCCTAAGCAATAACGCTCAAGTGAGAGTGGGAATGTGGCACATATAAAAATCATTTGTAAGTGGGAGTAAGATTGCCTCATATGTCATTTCATTTTATAGCATCACTATTTGTAGAAATATCTCTGATGTTACAAATCAGGAGGATTCTTGAAGTTATTCTTCTAAGGAATTTCTACTTATGTGACTCTGACATTTATTTATTCATTCAAAAAAATGTTAGTATCTTATGTTTTAAGTACCATACTATCAATTTGGAACACAAAGACTGATTAACACAAGATGCACCTTATAGACTGTAGGAAAGTGATACTTGTGAATGAATAATTAATACTATGTTTTGTAGAGTGGTAATCAGAAGGTCTAGGGATAGAGGAAAGCCTTTCAGAGGAAGCAACTTTTAAGCTGAACTTTAAACAAGGAGTGACTTAAACAAACAAACTAACATGACATTCTAACATGTATACTATCATGTGAATTGAATCGCCAGTCTATGTCTGACGCAGGATGCAGCATGCTTGGGGCTGGTGCATGGGGATGACCCAGAAGGATGTTATGGAGAGGGAGGTGGGAGGGGGGTTCATGTTTGGGAATGCATGTAAGAATTAAAGATTTTAAAATTTAAAAAATAAAAAACTAAAATTAAAAAAAAAAAAACAACCCAGCATAATACATACCCTAAGAAGATAAGGAAAAAAACTGAAAAGGCACCAAGGAATGAGAGAGTATGACAGTTTCACAAATTACAGCTAATTCCATGCCTCTGTAATTTCTGGAGAATGTGATTGTTAAGAATATAAGACTAAAATGATTAGCTGGGCAGAACATCCCTACCCATGCAAATATGAACACATTAGGCCTAGAACCGGGTTCAGAAATTGTATGATTTGGATACAGCTAGGATTTTAAGGACTGCTTGAAATTTGAAACATAGGAACCACTCCTATTTGTTATGGAATCTCAATAAATTATATTAACTCAGAGAATGTGTTAAAATAAGAATAATTCTTTCATTTAAGAACCTCATATGGAAACTCATTAAAATAAAGTATAAGAAAGTGTATACAATTCTCATGGGAACAGACAGGCATGCAACCTAATTTATTTTGCGGTGGAAGTCACAGTCGTCTTCTGAGAAGCAACACATGATGTGTGTCCATAGGATAAGTAAAAGTCAGTGAGGCAGAAGAAAGGGATAGGATATGGAGTCATTGCAAGTAGAAACAGCAATGTGAGAAAAGGTAGACATTTTGTAGGTGAGGTAGCATGCCTTAGTTTTCTAATTACCACAGTTTGGTGACTTAAAACAACACATATTATCCCAATTTTTAGGAGTCAGAGGTCTAGGCATCATTCAGCTGAGACTTCTGTTCTGTGTACCACAAGGCTACAGGGTAAATCTTGACTGGACTCCATTCCTTTCAAAGCTCAAGGATCTCTTCCAAACACATTCGGTTGTTGGCAGAATTCATTTCCTTTCGGTAATAGGTCTGAGCTACCTGTTTTCTGTTGACTGTCAACCAGGGGTCTTGGCTTCTAAAGTGAAAGTCAGTGTTCCAAGCTCAGTAGTCTCTGATTCTTTGTGATCCCATGGACAGCAGCCCACCAGTCTCCTGTCCATGGAATTCTCCAGGCAAGAATACTGAAGTGAGATGTCATTTGCTTTTCCAGAGGAGGTTCCTTACCCAGGGATTGAACCAGGGTCTCTGCATTACACTTGGATTCTTTACCTTCAGAGTCACTAGAGAAGATAGTTCAAGTCAGTTCAGTCACTCCATCATGTCTTGACTCTATGTGACCCCATGAACTGCAGCACACCAGGCCTCCTTGTCCATCACCAACTCCCAGAGTTTACCCACTCATGCCATTGAGTCAATGATGTCATACAACCATCCCATCCTCTGTTGTTTCCAACTATTTCCTCCTTCAATCTTCTCTAGCATCAGGGTATTTTCCAAGGAGTCAGTTCTTTGCATCAGGTGGCCGAAGTATTGGAGATTCAGCTTCAACATCAGTCCTTCCAATGAACATTCAGGACTGATCTCCTTTAGGATGGACTGGTTGGATCTCCTTGTAGTCCAAAGGACTCTCAAGATTTTCTCCAACAACACAGTTCAAAAGCATCCATTCTTTGGCACTCAGCTATCTTTATAGTCCAACTCTCACCTCCATACATGACTACTGGAAAGACCATAGCTTTCTCTAGATGGACTTTTGTTCATAAAGTAATGTCTCTGCTTTTTAATATGCTGTATATGTTAGTCATAACTTTCCTTCCCAGGAGAAAGTGTCTTTTAACTTCATGGCTGCAGTCACCATCTGCAGTGATTTTGGAGCCCCCAAAAATAAAGTCAGCCACTGTTTCTACTGTTTCCCCATCTATTTGCCATGAAGTGATGGGACTGGATGCCATGATCTTCATTTTTTGAATGTTGAGCTTTAAGCCAACTTTTTCACTTTCTTCTTTCACTTTCATCCGGAGGCTCTTTAGTTCCTCTTCACTTTCTGCCATAAGGGCGGTGTCATCTGCATATCTGAAGTTATTGATATTTCTCCTAGCAACCTTGATTCTAGCTTGTGCTTTTTCCAGCCCAGCGTTTCTCATGATGTACTCTGCACAGAAGTTAAATAAGCAGGGTGACAATACATAGCCTTGAGGTACTCCTTTTCCTACTTGAAACCAGTCTGTTGTTCCATGTTCGGTTCTAACTGTTGCTTCCTGATCTGCACATAGGTTTCTCAAGAGGCAGGTCAGGTGGTCTGGTATTCCCATTTCAGAATTTTCCAGTTTGTTGTGATCCACAGTCAAAGGATTTGGCATAGTCAATAAAGCAGAAATAGAAGTTTTTCTGGAACTCTCATGCTTTTTGGATGATCCAGCAGATGTTGGCAATTTGATCTCTGATTCCTCTGCATTTTCTAAAACCAGCTTGAACATGCAGAAGTGCACAGTTCACATATTGCTGAAGCCTGGCTTGGAGAATTTTGAGCATTACTTTACTAGCATGTGAGATGAGTGCAGTTGTGTGGTAGTTTGGGCATTGTTTGGCATTGCTTTTCTTTGGGATTGGAATGAAAACAGACTTTTTCCAGTCTGTGGCCACTGCTGAATTTTCCAAAATTGTTGACATATTGAGTGCAGCACTGTCACAGCATCATCTTTTAGGATTTGAAATAGCTTAACTAGGATTCCATCACCTCCGCTAGCTTTGTTTTTAGTGATGCTTCCTAAGGCCCACTTGACTTCACATTCCAAGAAGTCTGGCTCTAGATTAGTGATCACATCATCATGATTATCTGGGTAGTGAAGATCTTTTTTGTACAGTTCTTCTGTGTATTATTGCCACCTTTTCTTAATATATTCTGCTTCTGTTAAGTCATATCATTTCTGTCCGTTATTGAGCCCATTGTTGCATGAAATGTTCCCTAGGTATGTCTAATTTTCTTGAAGACTTAAATCAAATGTTGAAGACCTAAATCAAATCCCTTATGGTTATATAGTGGAAGTGGGAAATGGATTTAAGGGACTAGATCTGATAGACAGAGTGCCTGATTAACTATGGATGGAGGTTCATGACATTGTATAGGAGACAGGTATCAAGACCATCCCCAAGAAATAGAAATGCAAAAAAGCAAAATGGCTGTCTGATGAGGCCTTACAAATAGCTGTGAAAAGAAGAGAAGTGAAAAACAAAGAGAAAAAGAAAGATATACCCATTTGAATGCAGAGTTCCAAAGAATAGCAAGGAGAGATAAGAAACCCTTCCTCGGTGATCAGTGCAAAGAAATAGAGGAAAATGGGAAAGACTAGAGGTCTCTTCAAGAAAATTAGAGATACCAAGGAACATTTCATGCAAAGAGAAGCTAGGAGCCCCCTAATTCATTGTTGCATGGGCTTCCCACAGAGCCTCGCTTACAATATGGAACCTGACTTCTTCTAACTCTGTAGAAGAATCTCTTGCTTTTTGCTGCTAATCATTAGAATGGCATCCCATTACCTTTGTCATATTTTATTGGCTGGACACTAATCATAGGCTCTGCCCACAAACAAGGAGAGAGAATAATACAAGAATTTAATTCCTTTTGGGTTTAGCTTAGAAGTCTGTCTACCACAGACTTTCTGGAGATATTAAGAAATATAACCATGAGTTGCTTGTATATTTTTGAGATTAGTTGTTTGTCAGTTGCTTCATTTGCTATTATTTTCTCCCATTCCAAAGGCTGTGTGTATGGCAAAACCAATACAGTATTTTAAAGTAAAATAAAGTAAAATTAAAAAAAAGAAATATAACCAAAGTTTTGAGAGGACAGACTTGAATTAGAAGGAACAAACAGAGGCAAATGTAAAACAAAAGAGAACAGGAAGTATTCTAGGGCATTTTCATGCACAAAGAAAAGCGTTTAGCTGTACATATTATCAGGGCTTTCCTTATAGCTTAACTGGTAAAGAATCCACCTGCAATGCAGGAGACCTGGGTTCGATCCCTGAGTTGGGAAGATCCTGTGGAGAAGGGAAAGGCTACCCACTCCAGTATTCTGGCCTGGAGAAGTCCCTGGACTGTATAGTCCATGGGGTCGCAAAGAGTCGGACATGACTAAGCAACTTTCATTTACACATACTATCAAAATATTTAGGCACAGAATCTAGCCTAAAGAACTTACTGGCATACTGATTAATAAGAAGATAAGTTTGGTATCTTTCCTCCACACCTAGGCAGGTTTGAAGTTGTTGTTTTGTTGCTAAGTCATGTCCGACACTTTTGTGACCCTGTGGAATATAGCCCATCAGGCTCCTCTGTCTATGGGATTCCCAGGCAAGAATACTGGAGTGGGTTGCCATCCTTCCCCAGCCAGGGATAGAACCTGTGTTTCTTGCATTGGCAGGAGGATTCTTTTCTGCTGAGTCACCAGGGAACCCCCTATGCAAGTTTAGTGACTGGATATCTGGATACTTTCTGTAACCACAGTTAAATGTACTGTAAATTTTTCATTTCTGTTGAATATTCAAACCATTAATGATAGATAATATTACTCATTAATTAAATATAGGTGTTCCATACCATACTTAGCACTGTACTTAATCTGTTTATGATACTGACATTTTTCACATAGACTTGCTTT
Organism: Ovis aries; assembly: GCF_016772045.2. Taxonomy (NCBI): domain Eukaryota; kingdom Metazoa; phylum Chordata; class Mammalia; order Artiodactyla; family Bovidae; genus Ovis; species Ovis aries. The sequence goes on from NC_056061.1 coordinate 65,360,989, forward strand.
TAGCATTTACATTTGCTGAAGGAATATGAAAAGCATATTCATGTTGTTTGCAGCAAAACATTTTGGAGAAGGAAATGGCAATCCACTCCAGGACTATTGCCTGGAAAATCCCATGGACAGAGGAGCTTGGTAGGCTACAGCCCACGGGTTGTTTGCAGCAAAACATTTAGTGCCATAAAATGTAGATCAAAGGGGAGTATTCAAAGTGGATGGAAATAATTAAAATTAATTTAGTAAGGAAGGGCAAAAATTTTCTTACAATAGTTTCTCATCAATATCCTAATGAAAACATTAATAGAAAAAATCTTCAGACAATAGGAGGGGATTTTACTAAATATGAGCTACTATTTGAATAGTGGAAAAAACTTAATATTAGACAAAGCTGAAAATGTAATAGCATTAATGAAGTTAAAATCAATAACTTTGATTCCCATCTTGTCCAAAAGTCTCCCAGCTATTTTATTAAATATATCAATTATTAAATAAACAAAATTTAAAGATAACTTTTTATATCTAGTCTCTAGGTTAACATTTTTTTCTCAAAGATAAAAAGTACTTTTCAATTTTCCACTAGGGTATGATATAAAGAAATTACTTTCATTTGTTTTAAAAAATGAAAACCTAGTCTCTCTGATCCTGCATACCAAGCTCTAGCAAGTGTTCTCAACTGTCTATGCTGTGATTATTTCATATTTTCCTATAGAAAATACCCTCACTGTTTTCTTTTGGCTAGTTCAATCACTAAGGTCAATTTATGTTAAGCGCCCCATCCTACTTTCTTAAAAATAACTCTTAATTCTTCTTTTATAAAATATTAATGATTTGAGAGTAGCTACAAGTACAGAATCATTAAAAAAATCACAATCTGTGATATAAGGCACATGCTTTACTTCATTGAATCTTTGCAATCTGACTTTTATCAATATTTTCATCATTTCTTTCCACTGGTCAAGAGTCTGAAGCATAAGATTTGGCACTTTGCATATTGCAAAGTAAGAATTTCACTCTACGTGTATTTATCAAGAGTCTATTCCAACTGCTTCAAAACCCCCATTCTTTGGCCAAATGATAACTTTGAATAAATTATAAGAGTACCAGTGCTAGGGCTGGCCAGGCATTGGCTGTGGACTCTGAAACCCAAAAGCTGACTATTTCTGGTTCAACTCTATAGGTGTGGCCAAACCCAAGAGGTTGCCATTTTCTATGTAAGATACTATGTTAAAGTTTTGGCAAGCATTGTTCCAGTTTAGAGAATATCATTGTGAGATACATAGACAAAACATTGGACTTTATAGAATTTAGATTCTAGAAGAGGGAAGCAGAGGATGAAATTATTAGATATTATCACTGACTCAATGGACATGAATTTTAGCAAACTGTGAGATAGTGAAGAAGAGGGAAGCCTGGTGTGCTGCAGTCCATGGGATCCCAAAGAGTCATACATGACTTAGTGACTGAACAACAACAGGATAACATAATTTTGAAAAATAAATAAAAATACATCAGAAATACACAGAAAGTATACTGAAAATGCAAGCTCTAATATTGTTAAGCATTAAGAAGAAAATACAACGAGGGAATATAATATATAGATGAATATGCCTATATGTACTTTAGAAACTGGCCAGTGAAAGCTTCTTTGTGAAGATGTTTTGTAAACTGAGACTAGAGCAACATGAAAGAGCTAGTCATCTGAAAATCTGGGAAATGAACGTGCTAACCCCAGAGAACAGCAAGAAGAAACACAAGCAAGAAACTGCGTTGATTGAAATTAAAGTATTCTACTTTATTAAGTGCAGGTCAGTTCAGTTCAGTCACTCAGTTGTGTCCGACTCTTTGCGACCCCATGAATTGCAGCACGCCAGGCCTCCCTGTCCATCACCAACCCCCGGAGATCACTCAGATTCACATCCATCGAGTCAGTGATGCCATCCAGCCATCTCATCCTCTGTCGTCCCCTTCTCCTCCTGCCCTCAATCCCTCCCTTCCAATGAGTCAACTCTTTGCATGAGGTGGCCAAAGTACTGGAGTTCTAGCTTTAGCATCATTCCTTCCAAAGAAATCCCAGGGCTGATCTCCTTCAGAATGGACTGGTTGGATCTCCTTGCAGTGCAAGGGACTCTCAAGAGTCTTTTCCAACACCACAGTTCAAAACCATCAATTCTTTGGTGCTCAGCTTTCTTCACAGTCCAACTCTCACATCCATACATGACCACTGGAAAAACCATAGCCTTGACTAGACGGACCTTAGTCGGCAAAGTAATGTCTCTGCTTTTGAATACACTATCTAGGTTGGTCATAACATTTCTTCCAAGGAGTAAGCGTTTTTTAATTTCATGGCTGCAGTCACCATCTGCAGTGATTTTGGAGCCCAAAAAAATAAAGTCTGACAGTGCTTCCCCTGTTTCCCCATCTATTTTCCATGAAGTGATGAGACTGGATATCATGATCTTCATTTTCTGAATGTTGAGCTTTAAGCCAACTTTTTCGCTCTCCTCTTTCACTTTCATCAAGAGGCTTTTTAGCTCCTCTTTACTTTCTGCCATAAGGGTGCTGTCATCTGCATATCTGAGGTGATTGATATTTCTCCCGGCTATCTTGATTCCAGCTTGTGTTTCTTCCAGTCCAGCGTTTCTCATGATGTACTCTGCAGAGAAGCTAAATAAGCAGGGTGACAATATACAGCCTTGACATACTTCTTTTCCTATTTGGAACCAGTCTGTTGTTCCATGTCCAGTTCTAACTGTTGCTTCCTGACCTGCATACAGATTTCTCAAGAGGCAGGTCAGGTGGTCTGGTATTCCCACCTCTCTCAGAATTTTCCACAGTTTATTGTGATCCACACAGTCAAAGGCTTTGGCATAGACAATAAAGCAGAAATAGATGTTTTTCTGGAACTCTGTTGCTTTTTCCATGATGGAGCGGATGTTGGCAATTTGATCTCTGTTTCCTCTGCCTTTTCTAAAACCAGCTTGAACATCAGGGAGTTCACGGTTCACGTATTGCTGAAGCCTGGCTTGGAGAATTTTGAGCATTACTTTACTGGCAGTAAGATATCCTAAATATACACTTAAAATTGAAAATAACTGTTTAAACTATCAAAAGTAAATGGGCCCTTATTATCATATATAAAGTAATAATTTATTTTGATGATTACTCCTGCTTACTGTGAGGAACTGGAATATTATATTTTTATTATAAAAATTGAAAATACTTAATTTAAATAACTAACTTATCTCCATTGGTTTTTATCCATGGTACTTGAAGGTATTTCAATATATTATGTTTTTCCTGGATAGAAATGAAATTGCTTCATTTGAATCAGCTGATTCACAACAATATATGACTTTAATATCAATGCAATTTTTGATACACCCAAACAACTGTTGATACATTAAAATGTATTGCTTTCCAATTGTATTACTTACTAAACTCTCCCTACCATCTGGAACCCTCAAAACGGAATTACTGGAGGCCTCATCATGGCTTTGTGCTTCCAGGGTGGCACAGTGGTAAAGAATTTGCCCGCCAATGTAGGAGATATAAGAGACACAGGTTTGATCCCTGAATTGAGAAGATCCTGGGAGGTTTAAAATGGCAACATGTTCCAGTACTTCTTGCCTGGAAAATTTCATGGACAGAGCCTGGTGGGCTACAGTATATAGGGTCACAAAAGAGTCAGATACAACTGAGTAACTGAGCACACACATATATTGTGGCTTTGCTGATTTTTCTGGTTTTATCCACTTATAGCCAAAAATTAGCTGAGATAGTCTACAGATACCAGACAAAATAAGAGAAATATGGCTAAATTTAAATTTCACATAAACAAACAATCATTGTTCAATATAAGCAATTCCCAAATATTACATGTAACCTACTTATGCTGAATAATTTGCAGAATGTTAATTCTGTCTAAAGAATGTAATCGAATAACTTAACCAATATATTTTAATATCAAAAACCTGCATGACAAATGGTAACCTTGAGGATTCATGATGTATTTAAATTATATATAAAGAAAATGTTGGGTTTTACCTAAAGTATAGCTGTATAAAAGACATGATCAATTGTGATTTTTTTTTCCTCAGTAAATTTAGTCTAACTGAATCAGAGTTAAAATTTAAGTTAAGTTGCTTCTCTATACTATTTATGCAGAGAAGGCAATGGCAACCCACTCCAGTACTCTTGCCCAGAAAATCCCAGGGATGGAGGAGCCTGGTAAGCTACTGTCCATGGAGTTGCTAAGAGTCAGACACGACTCAGCGGCTTCACTTTCACTTTTCACTTTCATGCATTGGAGAAGGAAATGGCAACCCACTCCAGTATTCTTGCCTGGAGAATCCCAGGGACAGAGGAGCCTGCTGGGCTGCCATCTATGGGGTCGCACAGAGTCGGACACGACTGACACCAGCTTAGCAGCAGCATACTATTTATGTGATTCCCTGGGTCAGCCAGATCCCCTGGAGGAGGAAATGGCAACTTACTCCAATATTCTTGTCTGTAAAATCCCATGGACAGAGAAGCCCGGCAAGCTACAGTTACTGAGGTTTTGATTAGTTGGACAAGACTGAGAACACAGTCACACACTATTTACAGCATTCCAGCCTATGAAATTAGATTAAAATAATCATAACATAAATGACATTTTAGTGAAGCAGAAGGAGGAAATATGAAACACATGTATTTAATTTTGATCATTATAATTTCCTACCTGAAAATGTAGTAAGATATTTATATTAGTTTACTAGAGCTGTTGCTACAAAGTACCACAAACTGAATGGTTTAAATGACAAAATTTATTGTCTCTTGCATTTCATGAGCTCTCCCTGTGGGTATGTGTCTGTCCAAATTTCCCTTTTTCATAAAGACAGTGGATTTGATATAAAGATATCAAATGCTTATCTTCCTCTAATATGACTTCATTTTAATCAGTTATCTATAATCACTTTATTTCCAATTAAGGTCCTATATCGAGGTATGGGGCTTAGGACTTTAACATATGAATGTGGGACTGGGAGGAACACAGTGCAACCCATAACAGCAGAAAGTAATACAAATTCCAAAATTATAGGAGCCTGGCTGTAAATTTGGTTCTTCACTGTCTTTGTCAAATATCTTAATTTCTTTATCTCAATTGTATAACCTACAAAATGGAGCTAATTATTTCAGCCTGAAATGGAGCTAATTATTTCAGCCTTGCTTACTTCATAGGGCTTCCCTGGTGGTGCAGAGGTTAAAGCATCTGCCTGCAATGTGGGAGACCTGGGTTTGATCCCTGGGTCAGGAAGATCCCCTGGAGAAGGAAATGGCAACCCACTCCAGTATTCTTGCCTGGAGAATCCCATGGACGGAGGAGCTTGGCGGGCTACAGTCCATGGGTAGCAAAGAGTCGGACACGACTGAGCGACTTCACTTCACTTACTTCATAGGGATATTGGAAGAATTGCAAGAAATTGTGATTTTTATTTTAACCTGAATTATCAAGTAAAATATAAGTTCATCCTTTAGAGTAAATTTAGAATTAAAGAGCATTTAAGTCAAAATATAGCTAGGTAAAAGTACTTGTTTGGGTCTGGCCTGCCCAGGATAATCCTCTTCTGCCATAAAACGTAACAAGATCTCTGCAGTGATATGTTCAGAGATTATAGTCATACAAAGGAAAGGTGATTTTACAGGGCATTTACATTAGAAAGTTAAACTCTTGGGTCTGGCTTAGAATTCTGCTTATCACAATCAGATTTTGCATTGTTACTAAAACAACATTGAAATTATTTGACCTTTAAAGTATAAATTAATTTCTGTATAACATTATGCAAACCTTGTCTCATTTCTCTGTGCTGTGCTTAGTCACTTAGTCATGTCCAACTCTTTGCAACCCTTGTAGCCTGCCAGGCTCCTCTGTCCATGGGGATTCTCCAGGCAAGGACACTGGAGTGGGTTGCAATGCCCTCCTCTAGGGGATCTTCCCAACCCAGGGGCAGAACACAAGTCTCCCGTATTGCAGGCAGATTCTTTACCATCTGAGCCAACAGGGAAACCCATTCATTTCTCTACTTTCTTGGAAACTGATCACTTTAAGATTTATACTTCTAACGGAGTCAATTTTGATAAATTTCCATAGAAAAGCCTGTATTTTATCTAGGTATTACAACATTTTTATTAAACTTTGCAAAATATTCTTTATAATTTTATTATAGCTTTATTTATGAATTCACATATTTATGATCTATATTTTTTAAAAAAAATTATGTTGTCTAGTTTTTTTTTAAAGAGAAGCATTTTTATTTGCTAATTAATTTTGTTTTTTTTTTTTCTGTGTTTAATCTTTTGAATTGTTGATTTTTGTCTTCTTATTTCTTTCTTGGTGCTTATCTTGGGCTCACTTTTTGTTTGATTTCTCATTGAGTTGTAATTTAATTCACTTTTTAGTATCCCTTCACATTTACTGATATAATACTTAAAGCTATGAGTTTTCCTCTGAAAACTGCTTTAAATGCATTTTATGGCAGTTCATAGATTTTGATATGTAATTCTTTTATATCAAAATTGTTTAGAAATTTTGTGACTTGGTTAGTATGTTTATATTTTCCCTTCTTCCAAGATGTTTAAAAATATCTCTTTTTTGGTTAATTAATATTCTTAGCAAACAACAAATGTTGAAACATCAATAAGAATCCTTTCTTTCTTCTGTCCTTTCTTTTCTTCTCCCCTTCTTTCCTTCCCCCTTCCTTCTTTTCTGAATGATTAAACCCCAAAACCATTATGAGGAAAAAGCAAAATAGCATACACACCTGGCAAAGAGGAAGAAGGCATGATACTGGCTTGGGGTAGAAATCTGGGCCTGAGTGGGAAAGCAGGGAGGGTTTACATTCAAGACAGTGACAGAAGGATGGTGAGGTGTATATAGAAGCTTCAATGGAATGAGGAGGAACCCCACATAGATGGGTGTTGACAGCACAAAAGAATAACTGCACTTGTGGTGGTTGATTCAATAAGTAAATATAATGGAGATTATAGTGACAAAGTTTCTTATTGTCAGAGAAGAGTTTTAAAAATATGGGAAGGGAGAAAATAAAATAAAATCTGTGATATTAGGTTGGAATTGGATATAGCAATGTGAACTTAAGGTTTTAAACATACACATAGATAAAAAATTACATGTAGATGCCTTGCTACACTTTTGGTCTCCAAATTCTTAGTTCGTTTGGAATTTACTTTCAAGAATTCAAAGGAAAGACACATTTCACATCATCAAAGACAGTTCATCATTTTGAACTGTCAAACTAGTAATGATTACTCAGCAAATGACAAGGCCAATAATGTAAATAGATTGAATAGAATCTCTATCAGCATACTCTTTGATAATTGAACCACTCTGATTTTGTCATTGTTATTAATTAAACACATAAATGGATTAAAAGCAACAGTGTGGCCTGCAAACAAGCCTTTCTTCTAATGTAGTCATCTCTAGGAGGCTAGAGGAGTGAGGAAACTTTAATTTATGTTGCATTATTATCCTGAACTAGCAGATCATTTGTGTTTCTGAAATTCTCTGTTCAGACCTCACTAACTATTGATAGTTGCAGAAATATCTATGTGAAAATGTCTTCTATGGTTATATCAATGTGAAAAAGATCTTGTGAAAAATGAGTCAATAAGTGCAGTTCAGTTGGTTCAATTAAAAACAACAAAGGGAAAAAAAAACCTGCATACCCACTTAATTCTTATGAAAAGCATGAATCCGTGCATGTGATATACTTTTTCCTAAAAATACATTTTGACTGAGAAGGGGACTGGCAAGTTGGCACTTCTGTGCACCTTAGAGAAATGACCTTAAACCCTTTTATTTTCTTTCCTCCTGTTTCTCTTACTCTGTTTTCCAGCTATAGTTTTTTTTTTTTTTTTTTTTTAAGCTGGCATTCCTTGCAAACCAACGTTGTTACCCTGGGTTATGGTTTTATATTTTAATCTTATTTTCTCCTTGACATTTACCTTTCTATCCATGATCTGTTTTTGCCTAGCAGCAGGGCCTTCCTCTCCTTCTGTGTCACATAATAACAAGATCAAAAGGGTAGACGTGGGGTGTTCAGAGCCTGGTCTCCTCCACTGTAGTTCAGTCTCCAAGGTTAAATCTATTATTATTTTACATTTACGTTCTTTTGAGTTGTGCCTGTGGACCAAGTAATAGATGTCTTTTAAATGCTCATATTTTCCTTCTCCACTTTTCTTCAACATTAAAGGCCAGAAAAACAAATATTGTTTTGACAGTGGGTTCCTAGTAGTATATATACAGATTTGGTTTTGTATACAACAATTATTCTTGAGATAGCTAGTTTTAAAGAACAGTTAATAGAGAAAAATCATGCACATTTTAAAAAGGACATGATTAAGTTTTTTTTCTCAACTCTTTCTTTCTCTTGCTGTGAACAAATACTTATTATAAATGTCAGAGAAAGAAAATGTCCTGAGAGAGTCTTGCCTTTTCAGTTTGAATATTATGGCTTATGAGGAACACTGCTGTAATGTTTTATAGTCAGATAAAAATAGGAATTTTATTTCACCTGAAGCCTCATTGTTTCACCTTGAAGAAATACTCATAAATAGATGATACAGCAATTATTGAGTCACTTTAACAAATGTAACTACTTTCCCCAGAATTACTTGTTTATAAAGTATATCTGGCCAAGGGATCTGCACTTCCTCTTATACTAACTAGAACTCTGTGTGGGCAGCTATGTTAGTCAGCAGAATTAGCAATCCATGAGGATGAGTAACACCTCTTAACATTTTCTAAAACTTATGTACACACATATTTCCTTAAAATTCTCTTATTTTTTTTTAGATAAATGGGTAAAATCTGAAATCATGAAGAATATTTAGAACAAGAATTGTTCTAAAGTAGTTTTAAAATAGTATAAGGAACGACATGGCGATTTCAATCTGGAAAAGACGTAATAGCTGAAAAAAATATATATATGCGCACACACACACACTGTATATACATATATGTATATAGGTGAATATATATGAGACTTCTCTGGTGGCTCAGACGGTAAAGAATACACCTTCAATGCAGGAGATTGATCCTGGGTTCAATCTCTGGATCAGGACTATCCCCTGGAGAAGGGAATGGCTACCCACTGCAGTGTTCTTGCCTGGAGAATTCCATGGAGAAAGGAGCCTGTCTGGAGGCCTTCTGTATACATATAACAGTAAATGGGGCTTCTTAGGTGGCACTAGTAGTAAAAGAACACGCCTGCCAATGGAAGAGAAGTAAGAGACATGGCTTCAATCTCTGCGTCAGGAAGATCCCCTGGAGGAGAGCATGGCAATCCACTCCAGTATTCTCACCTGGAGAATCCCATAGACAGAGGAGCCTGGCAGCCTACACAGTCCATAGGGTCACACAGAGTCAGACAGGACTAAAGCGACTTAGCATGCACACACTCAGAACAGTAAATATATATATTTGTAAATAACTATATGTACTATATATATTTATGAGTAATTATGTGTGTGTGTGTGCGTGTGTGCATGCGTGCGTGCATGCACGCATGCGCTTATAGACAGTCCTGTCTGACTCTTTGCGACCCCAATGGCACCCCACTCCAGTACTCTTGCCTGGAAAATCCCATGGATAGAGGAGCCTGGTGGGCTGTGGTCCATGGCGTCGCTAAGAGTCGGATATGACTGAGTGACTTCACCTTCACTTTTCACTTTCATGCATTGGAGAAGGAAATGGCAACCTACTCCAGTGTTCTTGCCTGGAGAATCCCGGGGGCGGGGGAGCCTGGTGGGCTTCAGTCTATGGGGTCGCACAGAGTCGGACACGACTGAAGCGACTTAGCAGCACCAGCAGCAGCAGACTATAGTCCGTCAGGCTCCTCTGTCCATGGGGATTCTCCAGGCGAGAATACTGGAGTGGGTTGCTGTGCCCTTCTCCAAGGGGATCTTTCCAACCTAGGTATCAAACACAGGTCTCCCACATTTCAGGGGGATTTCGCCATCTGAGGCACCAGGGAAGTCCATGTATACAAATACATATATATGTATACATATATGTATACATACATATATATATATTTCATTGAACAGTTTTGCATTTCAACAATAATAGCTGAGGGCTAATTCAATGTGATTGTAGAGCTAACTGAAGGGTTTGGGAGGGTATATAATTTATTTTTGTTTCTTGTATAATCAAGAACTTCATTATTTTAAAATAATATGCTCAGGAATTAATTTTATTACAATTTATTTGACATTTGACTATCAATTTAGTTTTGAAAGCTAATAATTGTGGTTGATATACAAGGTTTCAGGAGATGAGAGCTTACAATATAATGGAAAGTTACTGAGGTAAAGAGCAATCTGATTTTCTGTTTCTTTGAAGTACTTTTCAGAATTTATTGCTTCTTTTGAACAAAATCCTATATCTTTTGTGTGTGTTAGATTGCCTGACTGGCCCAATTCTTCAACGATCCTTGCAACCATATGCTAACTTATGGCCTAATAATGGGGGAAGTCTATTTCCTACCCTTAACTTTGGAATTGATTATGTGACTTGCTTCAACAAATAGAGTCAGGAGTAACTGTATGCTGCTTCCTTCCAAATCAAGGATTTAAGATGTCTTGCATGTTTTTGATTTTGCTTTTCTGTTTTTCACTTTTATTTTGTATTCATCTTCCATCATCATGAGAAGAACTCTGTGCTGATTAGGCTGCCAGTCCAAAGTGGACAAGAGACAGATGAAGCAGAGTCATCCAGTGCTGCTTATAGATCTTTAATGAGAATCATATCAGTTCTAGGAAATGCATGTGACACAGATCCACCCAGCTGACCCCTACTTAAATTGGCTGAGCTTCACAAAATTGTGTATGTATGAGAATAAACGATTGTTGCTTTAAAACACTAGGATTTGGTTTAACAGGGTGAATGAAGGATAATTGACATATGATAAACAGCACATATTTAAAGTATACATTTTGATGAGTCTTGACATATGTATGCATCCATAAAATGGTCATCACAAAACTGTCATCAAAAAATAATGAACAATCACTCCCCAAAATCCAAACTTAGCTCAAATTACTTTGCTTGTCCTTCCCATATCACATTGCCTACCCCATCTATAGGGAATCACAGATCTGCTTTTTATTACTATACTGATATTTTCTATGATTTTTTCTACATGAAGTCATGTAGTTGATACTCCTGTTTTGTCTACTGTTTGCCAGAAAAAGTATTTTGAAAATACTGATCTTGTAGAATATATCGATAGTTCAATGCCTTTTATTTCTGAGTATTTTTATACTGTGTAGATAATCCATAATCATCTTATTCAGGGAACTTTCCATTACTGTTTATTTGTTTCCAGTTTCAGTTCAGTTCAGTCGCTCAGTCATGTCTGACTCTTTGAGACCCCATTAACCGCAGTATGCCAGACCTCCCTGTCCATCACTAACTCCCAGAGTCCACCCAAACCCATATACATTGAGTCGGTGATGCCATCCAGCCATCTCATCCTCTGTCGTCCCCTTCTGCTCCTATCCTCAATCTTTCCCAGCATCAGGGTCTTTTCAAATGAGTCAGCTCTCCACATCAGGTGGCCAAAGTATTGGAGTTTCAGCTTCAACATCAGTCCCTCCAATGAACACCCAGGACAGATCTTTAGGATGGACTGGTGGGATCTCATTGCAGTCCAAGGGACTCTCAAGAGTCTTCTCCAACACCACAGTGCAAAAGCATCAATTCTTCGGCACTCAGCTTTCTTTATAGTCCAACTCTCACATCCATACATGACTACTGGAAAAACCATAGCCTTGACTAGTAGGACATTTGTCAGAAGAGGAACATCTCTGCTTTTGAATATGCTATCTAGATTGGTCATAACTTTCCTTCCAAGGAGTAAGCATCTTTTAATTTCATGAATGCAGTCACCATCTGCAGTGATTTTGGAGGCCAGAAAAATAAAATCAGCCACTGTTTCCCATCTATTTGCCACGAAGTGATGGGACTGGATGCCATGATCTTAGTTTTCTGAATGTTGCACTTTAAGCCAACTTTTTCACTCTCCTCTTTCACTTTCATCAAGAGGCTTTTTAGTTCCTCTTCACTTTCTGCCATAAGTGTGGTGTCATCTGCATATCTGAGGTTATTGATATTTCTCCCAGCAATCTTGATTCCAGCTTGTACTTCCTCCATCCCAGCGTTTCTCATGATGTACTCTGCATATAAGTTAAATAAGCAGGGTGACAATATACAGCCTTGATGTACTCCTTTTCCTATTTGGAACCGGTCTGTTGTTCCATGTCCAGTTCTAACTGTTGCTTCCTGACCTGCATATAGGTTTCTCAAGAGGCAGGTCAGGTGGTCTGGTATTCCCATCTCTTTCAGAATTTTCCATATTTTATTGTGGAGAAGGAAATGGCAGCCCACTCCAGTGTTCTTGCCTGGAGAATCCCAGAGACGGAGGAGCCTAATGGGCTGCCGTCCATGGGGTCACACAGAGTCGGACACGACTGATGTGACTTAGCATAGTTTATTGTTATCCACATAGTCAAAGGCTTTGGCATAGTCAATAAAGCAGAAATAGATGTTTTTCTGGAACTCTCTTGCTTTTTTGATGATCCAGCAGATGTTGGCAATTTGATCTCTGGTTCCTCTGCCTTTTCTAAAACCAGCTTGAACATCTGGAAGTTCACAGTTCTCATATCGCTGAAGCCTGACTTGGAGAATTTTGAGCATTACTTTACTAGCGTGTGAGATGAGTGCAATTGTGTGGTAGTTTGATCATTTTTGGCATTACCTTTCTTTGGAATTGGAATGAAAACTGACCTTTTCCAGTCCTGCGGCCACTGCTGAGTTTTCCAAATTTGCTGGCATATTGAGTGCAGCACTTTCAAAGCACCATCTTTTAGAATTTGAAATAGCTCACCTGGAATTTCATCGCCTCCAGCTTGGGGACTACTAAATAAAGCTGCTATAAATATTTAAAATATAACACTTAGCATAAATATGTACATTTCTTTCTCTTGATCAAACGCCTAGGAATGGAATAACTGGACATATGTTAAATGTATATTTAACTTATTTAAAAAAGCTGACAGACTGTTTTCCAAAATGGTTGTACCATTTAAAATTTCTAAGCATTGGAATTTACCATATAACTAGAAGTTGTACTTTTTGACTGCTTTCTTTTAATTCACTCCTTTCCCAACCCTTGCTTCTGATAATCACAAATATGATCCTTTTTTTTCTGAAAGTTTGTTTGATTTTGAAGTGTAATTTAATAACCATTTGAGCCACTTGATGCCCAAACTTAGAAAGTGCATTCTAAGTCGTTTCAGTCGTACCCAACTCTTTGCAACCCCATGGATTTTAGCCTGCCCTTCTCCTCTGTCCATGGGATTCTCCAGACAAGAATACTGGAGTGTGTTGCCATGCCTTTCTCCAAAACTTAGAAAGTATAATATGCCAAATGTTGAACATTCAGACCACTGTGAACTCTTACACAGTGCTATTGGATATGTAATATACCACAATCACTTTGGGAAACATATGTTTACTATATATCTATATGTAGAGTTATATCTGTAATTAATCTATGTCTGTATTCATATCTCTATCTATTTGACCAAAGAATTCAATTTCTGTTTTTCTCAAGAGAAATATCCACAAAACTAGTAAGAATATTTTATAATAGCTTTCCAAATAACAGATAAGACTGGAAGGAAACAAAGCAAACATTCATCAATAGAAGAGATAATAAAGGAGATATATTCTTAGCACAGAATAGTATTTTCAGTAAAACAGAATAAATTACAGAAACATAGACCATATGGATGAAAACCAAATATGATGTTGAACAGAAGTGAGACCAAAATTGTGGATACTGAATAATTAACATAATGTTAAAGAACAGTCAAGATCAGTGTTTGGTGATGGAAATAAGAATGATGTGGAGTGGCAGTGACCGGAAGGGGCCCTAAGGTATTGTGATGGAAGTGTCTTACACTCTGATTAATGTGGTGGTGGCATGGATTACATAGTTTTTAACTCACTCAAGCATACACTTAAAATCTATGCACTGGACACTATATAAATTGTTCTTCAATATAGATAAAGCAAAATCAATGTAGGTAAAAAATAGAGCTTCTAACAGTATTACATTTCATGATAATTAAATTTTTAGTATTTATTTAGGGTCACATGTATTTGAAATTTGAAGTGAAAGTGTTAGTTTTAGTTGCTCAGTTGTCTCTGACTCTTTGTGAACCCATGGAATTCTTCAGGCAAGAAGACTGGAGTGAGTTGCTATTCCCTTCTCCAGGGGGTCTTCCCAACCCAGAGATGAACCCAGGTCTCCTGTATTGTAGGCAGATATTTTACTGTCTGAGCCATCAGGGAAGATGTGCTTCCCAGGTGACACTAGTGGTAAAGATCCCACCTGCAAATGCAGGTTAGATGTAAAAGATGTGGGTTGGCTCCCTGGGCTGGGAACACTCTCTGGAGAAGGTCACTGGCAATCCACTCCAGTATTCTTGCCTGCAGAATCCCATGGACAGAGGAGCCTGGCAGACTACAGTCCATGGGGTCGCAAAGAGTCAGACATCACTGAAGCGACTTAGCATGCACATATGCACACCAGGGAAGCCCACTGACATATATTGGATGATATTTTTATGCTCTAAATATAACCACTTGAAATTGAGTATTTTTATCAATGAAAGACATGTGGTAAAAACGTTGTATTGCAAATCACTTCAGAAAGCATTTAAACCACTTAGTCTTCCCACTTTTAGAATTACAAATGAAGGTGAATGTGAAAGTCCATGGATTTCTCCAGGCCAGAATACTGGAATGAGTAGCCTTTTCCTTTTCCAGGGGACTTCCCAACTCAGGGATGGAACCCAGGTCTCCCACATTGCAGATGGATTCTTTACCAGCTCAGCCACAAGGGAAGCCCAAGAATACTGCAGTTCTAGCCTATCCCTTCTGCAGAAGATCTTCTCGACCCAGGAATCCAACCCAGGTCTCCTGCATTGCAGGTGGATTCTTTACCAACTGAGTTGTTAGGGAAAAATAAGTTGATGCAATAAATATATGATGAAGTTCAATGCAGGCAAGGAGGGCAAAGTCTGTTCAGGACCTAAGAGCCAATAAGCAACTCTACATTGGTGATTTTCTTAAATTAGAGGATAGTTACAAGAAGGATGGGTCAGTTGCCAGTTTCAGTGATTGAATATTATCTTTAGCTTGTTTACATGTGAACATATGTTTGAACATATATGTGAATTTATCTCTAGATATCTATAGATAAGATGCATATCTATATAGAAATCACCCAGAAGGTTTTTTATTCATTAAGGCATAATTCTGGAAGCTGAACAATGAATAATTTTTTATCTAATAAACATTTATTTGTGACTATTATGCTAAACACTGTCTTAGTGTCTGAGGATATTGGTGGAAGACAATATTTTTAATTTAAGAAAAATGGGAAAACATTAGTGTATTGAATAGCAGTGGGGATGAATCTGAGTGGCATTTTAAAAAGATCACTTTGTATTAAAACTGGACTATAGAGGACACAATGAAATTTATTACATGAATTTTGATAGTTACTAATGCTTTACTGAGATAGAAGAATACATATGATGAAACCTATGGTGGGAAAACTAGGTCTAGATTTAGTAACTGAATATTATAGAACTAGTTTTGTGCTAATCTCTAATTCTGTTTAAACTTCACTATGTCAACACTGAAAGTATTTGCTATTATTATTGTCTTTATTATATTATGTGTGTCTTTCATATTTTCTTTCTTTCTGTCCTACAATATCTTCAAGTAATAGTATATAACATTTTTATATCTTGGTACACTTATGAAAGTGAGGGTTTAAGCAGATCATGCAAAATTTTATTTATAAAAAGTTATAAGCTGATTTCTAATTTTTTTTCTGAGACTGAAAACAAAGGACTCTAGAATAGAAATAAAATTATTACCTCAATCAATGATTATTTAACATGCTAGTGTAATGCTTAATATTTAACATTAAGATACTATGTTCATAAGAAATGCTGAGTATAAAATAGAATCTGTATGTGTTTGTACATACACACTAGTTTACTAATTATCAGTGTGTATTTATTTTGTTCTCACAAATCCATCTGGTAAATGACCATGACTAATATTTCTTTTGAGCCTTACTGCACCAAGGAATGTATCAGGCACATGAAAGAAATTCATCAATGCATATGCATTGAATTTCATATTCTACACATGCAGCTATGTCTGGGAAATTTGCGTTATTTGTCTAAGCCATTTATTCACATGAGTACAAGTTAAACTTCTGTATTGCTTGTTTCATTCAGAATTTTCTATATCTTTTCATATTACTGAGGGAAGTAGTAATGACTGAGAATCCATTCTATGTTAACCTATGGTTTATGTTCATGGAAAGGCTCTTCTGCTTGCACTATTCGTTATGAATACCAGACTCTTTTCCTATTTTTAAGTCAATGTTATTCTGAATAATGTTTTCATCACTATACTTTTCATAATCATGAACATGCTGCAGTAAATGGGTAAACATTTTTTATTGCATGAATGATTATGTTGCTGCTGCTGCTGCTGCTGCTGCTAAGTCGCTTCAGTCGTGTCCAACTCTGTGCGACCACATAGACCCACCAGGCTCCCCCGTCCCTGGGATTCTCAAGGCAAGAACACTGGAATGGGTTGCCATTTCCTTCTCCAATGCATGAAAGTGAAAAGTGAAAGGGAAGTCGCTCAATCGTGTCCGACTCTTAGTGGCTCCCTGGACTGTAGCCCACCTGGCTCCTCCATCCATGGGGTTTTCCAGGCAAGAGTACTGGAGTCGGGTGCCATTGCCTTTTCCAAATGATTATGTTACCAGCTTGAAAATCTGCTGTCTTAACACAACACCATTAAGTTCTATTGGCAATATTTTCATATTATCAGACTGTCACAAGGAGACAATATATGGAATGCACAAAAATACACTTAAATAAATTGGTAAAGTCAATTATTTCAATATTTTGCTATTGGATTAGGACAGAGCATGAGGAATTTATTTTGTGGTGTCTAATTGCTATACTGTTGGTTTAGGGTATTCATGGCATGCTTACATTGTCAGTCTATAGGATCTTCAGTTCATTTTTCACCATGTCTTTAGATATTTTCTTCCTACTCTAAGGCCAGAACCAAAATCACTGAATCTTATTCTATCTGTACGTTTGAAAGAACTATACAACATAAACTTTAAATAATGCAGAAATGGAAAGATTGACTTATTTTGTCAGATACATAGCATTATTTCTCTGGAAAAAAAAATGATGCCTCTCTTTATTAACAGTAAGCATAATTTCAGAATGAAACACTGATAAAGTGTCCAAATTTGAAATACAGCCTTCCAAATTTTCTGGATTAGAAAATGTTTGTTGATATTGAATGAATTTTACTTAAAGAAACAAATAGA
The DNA here is from genome assembly GCF_016772045.2 of Ovis aries. Lineage (NCBI taxonomy): Eukaryota > Metazoa > Chordata > Mammalia > Artiodactyla > Bovidae > Ovis > Ovis aries. The sequence continues at coordinate 65,378,490 of NC_056061.1, forward strand.
ACGGTATTGTTTTAGCTAGCTCTCTTGGTGATAGCTTTATTTTGTATTCTTCCTCAATGTAACAGTAGCCTGCAAGACAAGAAAGTCTATCTGTGTGTTCAATCTTTTGATTTCACCTGAAATGAAGTTGCTCTGCCCCTAAATCAATATCTCAGTGTTGAGTTGATTACATGTTTGACGTTCGTAAGGGGATGAGAGAAGGCTAAGATATTGCTGCTGTGATAAGTGGGAATGTACAAGAACAACCCAAGTTATAACTACACAAAGTTGTTATTTTTTTCTTTTCTTGTCAGACTATGCTGTACACAGAACTGGTCTGGGAATCTGATTCCTGCTGTAAACTGTAATTAGCGAAAAATGCCGTTGAACTGAGAGGGTCTGGGCAGGTCAAAAAGAAGGAACAGCTAAGGCTGTCTTCTCCAAAATACAAATCAGTACACAAAAATAACTATCTTAATTCACGAATAATCCTAGGTAAGCAATTCAGATGATTGTCAATCCTTTCACTGTAAGTGAAAACTTATTTTTGTATTATTCTTGTCTATGTTTAGAATGGAGGGGAGTGTTGGGAAGGGCGTGGGGCAAGATGTGCATGCATTTACATGTATTCATTGGTACTTGTTGGCCAATGAGTAACAGAAAAATATATGTTCTTCTTGAGGCTAGGGGAATGGCAAATAACAGAACTTATCTGGATGAATTTGATTAAAAGAAATCCTGTGCTCCTTTCTGGTGCAGTGGAATATGACACTGCATGGACAGGAGAACATATAACTAAATAGGAGGACTAAGAAGGTCATCCATGTTCCTTTTATTTTTTAATTCAGCAAGACTATAGACACATATAAAGGTAGGTTAGATAGGCATTTCCCAGATAGGCATTTACAGGGAAAGTCTTGAAGTTGCTCCCTCTGTTCTGCCTCTTCTACCCTTCATTACGTGATTGTCAACAAACATGAGGTTGATTTCTCTAGAAGGTCACTATTTTAACTGCCCTTTTGTGGTTTGAGAGCAGGACATTTAAATTTTCTTCCAATTGTGCATTATTTTTCTACATTTAATAGCTGTGTGATTTTCAAACTATGTTCTACAGAGCTCTGGAGGTAACACAGGGACAACTGTTAATGGGCAAGGGAGAGATCAATTGCTGGCCTTCGAACTCTTACCTGTAGTAACAACAGCTGTCCCACTCTTATTGGCTTTTTTTTATCAGTGTTTTCCCATATCATTTTGATTAAAAACTATTTACTGATAAAAATGGGGGATGATACAGGTCAGGTGCAAGGATAGTGTTGAGAAGTACATAATTGAGCCTTCATTCCTTTTCAATATTCTTTTTCATTCTGAATGGATCCTTATGGAGTATCCATATAGCTTAGGACAGCAGCAAGCCACACAGGTGGGAAGACATTCTTGGGCTTTTAGTGGAAACAAGGTAAACAGAAAGAGGCAGGGTGGCTACTGTGATGACCTTGGTAGGATAGTAAGAGATACAAAAGGGGAAATGGAGCCATAAACGCAGTTACACACAATTAACATGGAATCTGCCCTGATTAGGAAAAAGTCAATGACTTTCAGTTAATGAAATTGCATCATAGAGCTGTTTGAATTTTTAGCTCTTTATTGGTACAGTTGATCCCTTTAATAAGCAAAAACTTTTTTTGTGAGACATCAGTAAGTCCATGGGGTTGCGAAGAGTCAGACACGACTGAATGACTTCACTTTCACGTTTCGCTTTCATGCATTGGAGAAGGAAATGGCAACCCACTCCAGTGTTCTTGCCTGGAGAATCCCAGGGGCGGTGGAGCCTGGTGGCGTCTCTGGGGTTGCACAGAGTGGGACACAACTGAAGCGACTTAGCAGCAGCATCAAGTTCTATCATTCAATATCACATTATACAAATCATCTTAATCAAAGTGTTAATCAAAATGTCAAATATGAAATATTTTAGTTAAGAGCTTTGATATCCTGTGAATTGTGACAAAAGAATGTCTGGGTAAAATGTTCATAATTAACAAGCTACAGTGATAATTCATTTGCATGTAGATCCCAAATTATGGGTATTACTTTTTCTTTAAACATGAATGGATCATAAGTATAAATGCTTTATTTTTGGAACTACGACAACTTAAAAGTCATGTTGTACATTATACAATGATTTTCTGTGAGTGCTTGTGGTTACAGTAGGATTTTCCTTTTGTTTTTGGGAAAAAAAAAAAAAAGAACTAAGTAAGTTAGTGAAGCTCCAAGTTGAATATTTTTATTTTAAGATACAGCTAGTACACTTCCACTTTATTTTTAAAGGTTCTTTAGATTAAGAATTCAAAGTCATGCTGAAATTAAATTAAATCAAATTAAGCATGTTCTTACAATAGTGATGAAATTAATCATTTTAATTGCTGTTTTAGTAACCCTTCTCCAAAGACTATCAAATTAAATGCAAGTCTAAACTTGGAAAATAGAGAATCTTGATATTAAACAACATCATTTAAAATAGAAAATATCAATAATTTTGAAATTTTGATACTTTTGACTCAACAAATAACTGATTCAGACCAAATATTGTATACTGAAATGCCACTAAGTAGTAATTCACTTGTCCTGGTTTTCAGTCCCCAAATATATTCATGACCTTGAGAAGATGATAGGCTTTCTAAGCCTCACATTCTACAAATGTATAATAAAGATCCCATTTTTATCTCTTTTAATTCTATAAATGTCAATGCTTCTTGTCAAGATAGCTGTTTTCCCTTTATTTTCACCAAATAATCTTTAATAGTATAGAAAACATGCTTAACTAAAGTTATTTTCTCTTGCAAATACATTTCATTTGCTGGGAATGACTTCAAATTGTGTTTTGCTTGCTCTGATGCCAAATAATGGTTCAGGGAATCTGAGGAGTTTTGCCATAGTTCATGAAGAAGTTCATGAAAGCTTATAAAAAACATTCTTTCACTTTGTTTTAACCACAAACTCTATCTTCTGTGGTTTTAAACAACCTGTATCTCTATACAGACTTAAATAGGTCTTTATATATTAAATTCTCATTAGATAAATAATAGATTACAGATAGAGACAGTTAGGCAGATAAAGAGATATACAGGGATCAATGGATGATTATCATGCATTTATATTAGATCATTTTAATATATAAATAATATTTGCTTAAAGCTGAGAAGATGCTCAAAATGTCTATATATCAATATAATGCATGATATATCCATGAAGAAGATTGTTTTCTTAATTTCAGTGTGAATAGCCAATCGCTGATATAAATGACACAGTTTTGGCTCCATAGACCATATAACTGACAGGCAGCTAACCCTTCCCCGAGCAATGAAGACCCAAGAAACAGAAAGAGGCAGATTTACAGGCTTGATCTGATAATGCTGATGGGTATGTCAGTCAGAAGTCTAATGTTAATGTTATGAAAGTAAGTCATTTTATACCCTGTCTCAATAAGATTCCATATTCAAGTGGAGTCTAACAGTGAAAAACTTGAAAATCAATTAAAATCCCTAATGACATTTCTGAAAGGGTGAGGTGGAATGTCATGATACCCACAACCTAAATGTGAAAACTCCTCCAGAGATCCACATCCTCAGTCCCCACCTGCAATGCAGAAGACCCAGGTTCGATCCCTGAGTTGGGAGGATCCTAGAGGAGGTCATGGCAACCCACTCCAGTAATCTTGCCTGGAGAATTGCACGGACAGAGGAGCTTGGTGGGCTGCATTTCATGGGGTCACAAAGAGTTGGACACAACTGAGTGACACAGACTGGTTCCAAATAGGAAAAGGAGTGCGTCAAGGCTGTATATTGTCACCCTGCTTATTTAACTTATATGCAGAGTACATCATGAGAAACACTGGACTGGAAGAAACACAAGCTGGAATTAAGATTGCTGGGAGAAATATCAATAACCTCAGATATGCAGATGACACCACCCTTATGGCAGAAAGTGAAGAAGAACTAAAGAGCCCCTTGATGAAAGTGAGAGAGGAGAGTGAAAATGTTGGCTTAAAGCTCAACATTCAGAAAACTAAGATCATGGCATCCAGTCCCATCACTTCATGGGAAATAGATGGGGCAACAGTGGAAACAGTGTCAGACTTTATTTTTGGGGGCTCCAAAATCACTGCAGATGGTGACTGCAGCCATGAAATTAAAAGATGCTTACTCATTGGAAGAAAAGTTATGACCAACCTAGATAGCATATTCAAAAGCAGAGACATTACTTTGCCAACTAAGGTCCATCTAGTTAAGGCTATGGTTTTCCAGTAGTCATGTATGGATGTGAGAGTTGGACTGTGAAGAAGGCTGAGCGCCAAAGAATTGATGCTTTTGAACTGTGGTGTTGGAGAACTCTTGAGAGTCCCTTGGACTGCCAGGAGATCCAACCAGTCCATTCTAAAGGAGATCAGACCTGAGATTTCTCTGGAAGGAATGATGCTAAAGCTGAAACTCCAGTACTTTGGCCACCTCATGCAAAGAGTTGACTCATTGGAAAAGATTTTTATGCTGGGAGGGATTGGGGGCAGGAGAAGAAGAGGACGACAGAGGATGAGATGGCTGGATGGCATCACTGACTCAATGGACATGAGTCTGAGTGAACTACAGGAGTTGGTGATGGACAGGGAGGCCTGGTGTGCTGCAATTCATGGGGTCACAAAGAGTCGGACGCGACTGAGTGACTGAACTGAAATGAACTGAACTGAACTGAGCAACTAAACAAACTAAGCACAGTCTCATCCAGTGTCGCATGGCAGTCAATCTTTGGCAGTCTGTCTTTGTCAGTCAATCTTTTTTTTTTCAGCTTGGTTTCTATTCTTGAAAAGTTTTACCCACATAGGACACTTTTTCTTCTCCAGTGTTTATTTTATAGCTCTCCCTCTGCCTTTTGATGTAAATTGGCCTAGACTTTCTAAATGCTTTCTATGATCTTGTCACTCAACAAATTACTACAACAAAGGTGTGAAGGTGTTAATTGCTCAGTCCTGTCTGACTCTTTGCGATTCTATGGACTGTAGCTCCAGGCTCCTCTGTCCACGGGATTCTCCAGGCAAAAATACTGAAGTGGATTGCATTCCCCTCTCCAGGGTATCTTCCAGACCAGGGATCAAATCCAGGTCTCCCGCATTGCAGGAAGATTCTTTACTAGCTGAGCCATCAGGGAAGCAAAGTGGGGTGTAAATTCTCACATAATAATAATAGTTCTTGTCTTTTTTTAAACTATCAAGTACAAGGGTTTGTGATAAAAGTCAGAAACCCAAAATAAGCAACTGTCAATATCCTAGAGGTCCGATGGGAAGGAAATTCAGAAACTTCAAGAATTATGTCTGACTTCAAAATTTCTAGCAAGTATTATGGCTGTTCTAGCCAATAGATTGAGAGCTGTTAATCTGAAGTGAGTTCCAACTTCAGGCAAAGTAGAGACTGAAAATTGAATAAAGGTAAAACTACCGGCTGCCAGTTCATGATCCCATGCGTGGGAGGGATGGATAGTGAATTTTGATATTGACAGACTCTGTGAAGACTCCACTAAACAAATTAAGACCACGATGAGGAAAACATGAAAATAAAGATGTTCTCGCATGCACCTATGACTCCAATCTTCTTCTGGCACTGAGCCATCGACTTTGCTAAATTGTGTTCTCATAGGATTTAAAACTAGTCAGCCCAGTCTTGAATTTGGTTGATGATTGCTAACATTTATTTAGGTGGTAATGGAGCAAAAAGGGCTCAGCAGCTATTATCACAATAACTATAAAAAATGTGCTATCTCTACATAGTTAAGTATATGTTGATGTTGAACTGTATGAAATTGCTAACATTCAATTACTTTTGTATTTAAAAGGTAAATACTATAATTTATAACAATAGATATGAATAGATAATTAACATTAACCAGAATCCCTCTGTGGTCTCCACTGCATTGCACTCATGCTTTTTGGAACATAGAAGAGACAGGTAGATGAGGGCACTTCCATGGACATACCCTTGAGAGCATTCTACCTTGATCCTGTATGACAGCTATGACCATCAGTGGAAAATTCCTGGAAGGTTCCAACCTGGGCAGCAGCAATGAGTTCCTGACTACCTGAGCCATATCTATAGTAGTAGATCTGAAACCTAAGAGAAGCTTCTTCTTACTTCAGTGCTTCTGGCCATCCTATTTATAATGACTCAAATATATTAAATTAGATTGTGTGTTCAGTATTTGAAGTGGCTTGTATCTTTCTGACAGAACACAGGCTGATACACAGAAAAATTAAAATCACCATTTAGTGGGGTTTTTATGTTATCTAGGAATAACCATTGGTGATAGAAAGATGATAAAATATTCCTTATTTCCAGGAGTTTTTTTAGAAAGAGGAGTCAGGCATATTTACAAATAACTAAGATAAAAGGAACAAGACCCTGGTTCCAAATAGGAAAAGGAATACGTCAAGGCTGTATACTGCCACCCTGGTTATTTAACTTCTGTGCAGAGAACATTACGAGAAACGTTGGACTGGAAGAAGCACAAGCTGGAATCAAGATTGCTGGGAGAAATATCAATAACCTCAGATATGCAGATGACACCACCCTTATGGCAGAAAGTGAAGAGGAACTAAAAAGCTTCTTGATGAAAGTGAAAGAGGAGAGTGAAAAAGTTGTCTTAAAGCTCAACATTCAGAAAACGAAGACCATGGCATCCGGTCCCATCACTTCATGGGAAATAGATGGGAAACAGTGGAAACAGTGTCAGATTTTATTTTGGGGGGCTCCAAACTCACTGCAGATGGTGACTGCAGCCATGAAATTAAAAGATGCTTACTCATTGGAAGGAAAGTTAAGACCAACCTAGATAGCACATTCAAAAGCAGAGATATCACTTTGCCAACAAATGTCCGTCTAGTCAAGGCTATGGTTTTTCCAGTGGTCATGTATGGATGTGAGAGTTGGACTGTGAAGAAAGCTGAGTGCCGAAGAATTGATGGTTTTGAACTGTGGTGTTGGAGAAGACTCTTGAGAGTCCCTTGGACTGCAATGAGATCCAACCAGTCCATCCTAAAGGAGATAAGTCCTGGGTGTTCATTGGAAGGACTGATGCTGAAGCTGAAACCCCAATACTTTGGCCACCTCATGCGAAGAGTTGACTCATTGGAAAAGACCCTAATGCTGGGAGGGATTGGGGAAAGGAGGAGAAGGGACGACAGAGGATGAGATGGCTGGATGGCATCACCGACTCGATGGACATGAGTTTGAGTGACCTCTGGGAGTTGGTAATGGACAGGGAGGTCTGGCGTGCTGTGATTCATGGTGTTGCAAAGAGTCGGACACGATTGAATGACTGAATTGAACTGAACTGAATATAAAAGGTAAATTATTAAAGAATATGCTAAGCACAATTTTAAGTTTTATGCATATTACCTTGTATAATGCTTACAGCAGTCCATAGCATATTGCTATATCCATTTTAAAGAAGAGGAAGTTGAGATATGAAGTTTGAGAAACTTGAGAGTTTGAGAAATTTGCTCAAGATGCACAGTTCATCAATAATGAATTCATGACTCAAACTCAAAGGCATCTGATTCTGGAGTCAGTGCTTTTACTCAGTGTGTTACAGCATCATCTCAAAAGCAAGAGAATACAAAGTGCCATAAAAAGGCGGATATAAATGGAAGAATTTCTATTGGGTAGGTGGAATGAAATCAATCTGAAATAGTCCTAGAGTAGTGATGATATTTGTCTTGGCTTTGTTTACAGAGACACTTGCCTAGCAGAGAATTGAGGGTGGAAAAAAAAAAGACATTTTATGTAATGAATAAGTAAATGTAAAGACGTGAGGCATAAAATTATACGTAATGTTTAGGAAATTTTGAGAGGTCAAATGTGACTATGATTCTGGCTTCCTGGGATAAGAGGAGAATGACACAGGAGGCTGAGATGGTAGAATGGTGCCCAGCTGTGAGTTACCTTGTCTTCATATTGTTCAATTGTTAAGTGGTGTCTGACTCTTTGCAACTCCATGAATTGTAGCACACCAGGCTTCTCTGTCATTTAGTATCGCCCAAAGTTTGATCAAAATCATTTTCATTGAGTCAGTGATGCCATCCAACCATCTCATCCTCTATCACCCCCTTCTCCTCCTGCCCTCAATCTTTCCCAGCATCAGAGTCTTTTCTATGAGTCAGGTCTTCGCATCATGTGGCCAAAGGATTGGGTCCTCAGCTTCAGCGTCAGTTCAGTTCACTTCAGTTGCTCAGCTGGGTCTGACTGTTTGCGACCCTATGAACCACAGCACGCCAGGCCTCCCTGTCCATCACCAAATCCCGGAGTTCACTCAAACCCATGTCCATTGAGTCGGTGATACCATCCAACCATGTCATCTTCTGTTGTGCCCTTCTCCTTCTGCCCTCAATCCCTCCCAGCATCAGGATCTTTTCAAATGACTCAGCTCTTTGCATCAGGTAACCAAAGTATTGGAGTTTCAGCTTCAACACCAGTCCTTCCAAGGAACACCCAGGTTTGATCTCCTTTAGAATGGACTGGTTGGATCTCCTTGCAGTCCAAGGGACTCTCAAGAGTCTTCTCCAACACCACAGTTCAAAAGCATCAATTCTTCATTTCTCAGCTTTCTTGACAGTCCAACTCTCACATCCATACATGACCACTGGAAAAACCATAGCCTTGACTAGATGGACCTTTGTTCAGCTTTTTAATATGCTGTCTTGGTTGGTCTTAACTTTTCTTCCAAGGAGTAAGCATCTTTTAATTTCATGGTTGCAATCACCATCTGCAGTGATTTTGGAGCCCCCCAAAATAAAGTCTGACACTGTTTCCACTGTTTCCTCATCTATTTCCCATGAAGTGATGACACTGGATATCATGATCTTAGTTTTCTGAATATTGAGCTTTAAGACAACTTTTTCACTCTCCTCTTTCACTTTCATCAAGAGGCCCTTTAGTTCTTCTTCATTTTCTGCCATAAGGGTGGTGTCATCTGCATATCTGAGGTTATTGATATTTCTCCCAGCAATCTTGATTCCAGTTTGTGCTTCTTCCAGCCCAGCGTTTCTCATGATGTACTCTGCATATAAGTTAAATAAGCAGGGTGACAATATACAGCCTTGATGTACTCCTTTTCCCATTTGGAACCAGTCTGTTGTTCCATGTCCAGTTCTAACTGTTGCTTCCTGAGCAGCATATAGGTTTCTTAAGAGGCAGGTTGGGTGGTCTGGTATTCCCATCTTTTTCAGAATTTTCCACAGGTTTTGTTAATCCACACAGCCGAAGGCTTTGGCATAGTCAATAAAGCAGAAATGTTTTTCTGGAACTCTCTTGCTTTTTGGATGATCCAGTGGATGTTGGCAATTTGATCACTGGTTCCTTTGCCTTTTCTAAAACCAGCTTGAACATCTGGAAGTTCACAGTTCACATATTGCTGAAGCCTGGCTTGGAGAATTTTATACAATACTTTGCTGGCGTGTAAGATGAATGCAATTGCGTGGTAGTTTGAGCATTCTTTGGCATTGCTTTTCTTTGGGATTGGAATGAAAACTGTGCCCACTGCTGAGTTTTCCAAATTTGCATCAGTTATCCAATGAGTATTCAGGGATGATTTTCTTTAGGATTGACTGGTTTGCTCTCCTTGCTGTCCATGAAATCTCAGGAGTCTTCTCCAGCACCACAAGTAGAAAGCATCGATTCTTTGGAGCTCAGCCTTCTTTATGGTCCATAAACATAAGTTCTATAAATAGAATTATGAATATAATAGAGAAAATGAAGAAGTGTACTCTATGTATATGTTTGAGGACTTGATATTATAAGGTACATACATGGAGAATGCATTCTCCATATATTTTTCTCAAAATATTTTTACATTAATCAACATTTTAATCATATTCCAGCAAAATCTTATGTAATATATGTGTTTGTATGAGCCTGTGTCTATGTCTCTGTGTGTGTGAAATGCAAAGGTTCACACATAACCTAGCTGATCTTGAAAAAGAACAGAATGGAAAGACTTATTTTTATGGATATCCAAAGTTATTTTAGAGCTCTTCTGTGTGCAGGCTTATCTCAAAAGGGCATCTCACTGAAGCATTCGCATAGAAAATGTGTTGCTTTGTGTAACTCATATTTGCATTAGTGACAGAACTTGATGCTCTGTCCTATTAATGGATTAAACTGCTTTTTGTAGTTTAACCTAGAAAATTGCTTACATTCAAATAATTCTTTAAAATGCAACTTTGTAGTTTCCCCTAAGGAATCAAATGAATGTGTACCTAATATTTTGACCAGTTTGGAAATTACCTTCACCTTAAATTTTATCAGTTTTATAAATAAATACAAATTTAATATACCTAGCACTTTGTTTTTAATACAGAGATTAAGGCAATGTGGTACTGACATAGAGATGGAAAAATAATAGAACAGAAACATACGCTCATGGAAAATTGATTCCCAATAAAAATTTACTACAGCAAAGAAAAAGATAAATTTTAATAATAGTGCTGTATTAATTGAATATATCTATTTAAAAATATTTTGGCTTCTACCTCTAATTCTATTAACATGGGAATTTCTAATTATAAAAACATAACAGTATAAGAATATATTGCTAAATAATATACTGGGCAGAAATAATACTAATTTGAAAAAGCACAAGTCTTCTTAAGGTCTCCTCCAAATCAATAAGAAACATGGAGAAGTAAACAATCAGCCTAACAATCAAATCATCAACTCATGAATAAAATGGCCAAGAAATTAAAAGAGGCATTTTCCAAGAAAATATTCAAATGGCTAAATTATATGAAATGATGCTTCAGTCAGAGAAATTAAAATCAAATCCTTTGAGTTACCACAAGATAATAACAATGGTCTTAAAAAAAACAAAACAAAACAGACAATATCAGTTTTTGGCAGAAATGTTCAGTGATATCCCCTCTAATATACTCCTGTGGGAGAATAAATTGGAAAACTACTTAGGAAAATAATCTAGTCCCTACTAATATTGGACATTTCATAGTATTTACTATAGCAATTTAAAGCCAAAGTTTATACCCAACAAAATTATGTACATGTGTGCAATAAAACACAATAGGAAAAATATTAATAAGGTTATTTTTAATAACCCCACACTGGCAGTAAGAGTTGGATGGATAAATTTTTGTAGTTTTATAAAATGAATAGTATACCATAATGAAAATGAATTATCTCTACCCATAATGGAATGAATTAAATATTACATATAATTTTGTGCCAAAGTAAACTGGCTATAAACAAAAATTGCAAAAGCTCATTTATACACATTTTAAAAACAGGAAAAACTAATTTGACATTTGCAATCAGAATGGGAGTCCTTTTGGGGAAGGAAATGGCAACCAGCTCCAGTATTCTTGCCTGGAGAGTCCCACAGACAGAAGAGCCTGGTGAGTCCCAGTCCATGGGGTCACAGAGAGTCCACTGAGCGAATAACACTTAGGAGTCTTTGGGGAGTAGGTTAGGGTAATGATTAGGACGGGGTAAAATGTGTTTGTGGCTTCTTTTTCTCTCTTTTTTTCTTCTTACCTTTATTGGGTTATACAATTCATCAAGGTATACAATTTAAAATTGTTAATTTCTTTGTGAGTAGGGTATTTTCTATCATCAAATAAAAATTTATTTACAATAAAAATTTATTTACAATATTTTCTATCATCAAATGCATTTAAGAATGACCTTTGAATAATGTGCCAAGATTTACTATGCTTCAGGATTTTTGTAAGCCATAATGCAGTGCTTGGTTGCTCAGTCGTGTCCCACTCTTTGCGACCCCATGGATTGTAGCCCTCCAGGCTTCTCTGTCCATGGGGATTCTCCTGGTAAGAATACTGGAGTGGGTTGCCACTCCCCAGGTGTTCTTCCCAACTCAGGGATCAAACCCAGGTCTCCCTCATTTCAGGCAAATTCCTTACCATCTGAGCCACATAATATATTAATGTGTTTTTTTCTCTCCAAAAGTGTAGCATTTCTCATTACTTCTAGAAATGGCACATACTCATTTTATGTGCAAAATTTTTTTCCATAGCATATCAATCTATTTATGATCTCATTTCTACTAATTTTCTCAATCTGTTTTCTTTATTTCTGGGTTATTTCCCCTACATAAACCACCTTGATTACATGTGTTCTTCAAATAAATTCAGCATCTCTTTCCTCAGTACCTTACCATACATATGATTCTTCTACCTGAATTATTTTTTTATCTATAACATAGTTAAGCCTTAGGTGATTTTACAGTGATTTACAGTGTCATCTCCTTTACAGAGATTATCATAATTCACCTAATGTGTGTTCTTTCTTTTTTGCCTCTTATGCTAAGAAACCTGACCACACTCTTTCATAGCACTTATGGTATTCAACTGAAAATTACAGTATAAGCATCATGAAAATATCTCATTCATCTTTGTACATCTATCACAGTTTGCACACAATAAATGTTAAATGCATGAATTTAATACATTTTAGATGTCAATGAAATTTTTGCCCTTCTCCACATCTGTAAAGTTTGGAAGCAGATCTGTCCAAGGTATTGTGACTTTCCCATTCAGTTCAGTTCAGTCTTTCAGTGCTGTGTGACTCTTTGCGACCCCATGAATTGCAGTACACCAGGCCTCCCTGTCCATCACCAGCTCCCGTAGTTCATTCAGACTCATGTCCATCGAGTTAGTGATGCCATCCAGCCATCTCATCCTCTGTTGTCCCTTTCTCCTCCTGCCCCCAATCCCTCCCAGTATCAAGGTCTTTTCCAATGAGTCAACTCTTCGCATGAGGTGGCAAAAGTATTGGCGTTTCAGCTTCAACATCAGTCCTTCCAAGAAACACCCAGGTCTGATCTCCTTTAGGATGGACTGGTTGGATCTCCTTGCAGTCCAAGGGACTCTCAAGAGTCTTCTCCAACACCACAGTTCAAAAGCATCAATACTTTATTGCTCAGCTTTCTTGACAGTCCAACTCTCACATCCATACATGACCACTGGAAAAACCATAGCCTTGACTAGATGGACCTTTGTTGACAAAGTAATATTTCTGCTTTTGAATATGCTATCTAGGTTGGTCATAACTTTTCTTCCAAAGAGTAAGCATCTTTTAACTTCATGGCTGCAGTCACCATCTGCAGTGATTTTGGAGCCCAGAAATATAAAGTCTAACACTTTTTCCACTGTTTCCCCATCTATTTCCCATGAAGTGTCGGGACTGGATGCCATGATCTTCATTTTCTGAATGTTGAGCTTTAAGCCAACTTTTTCACTCTCCTCTTTCACTTTCATCAAGAGGCTTTTAGTTCCTCTTCACTTTCTGCCATAAGGGTGGTGTCATCTGCATATCTGAGGTTATTGATATTTCTCCCAGCAATCTTGATTTCAGCTTGTGCTTTTTCCAGCCCAGCATTTCTCATGATGTACTCTGCATATAAGTTAAATAAGCAACTTGACAATATACAGCCTTGCTGCTACTGCTAAGTCACTTCAGTCATGTCTGACTCTTAGCAACCCCATGGACCGCAGCCAGGGTCCTCCGTCCATGGGATTTTCCAGGCAAGAGGACAGGAGTAGGTTGCCATTGACTTCTCCAATACAGCCTTGATGTACTCATTTTCCTATTTGGAACCAGTCTGTTGTTCCATGTCCAGTTCTAACTGTTGCTTCCTGACCTGCATATAGGTTTCTCAGGAGGCAGATCAGGTGGTCTGGTATTCCCATCTCTTTCTAAATTTTCCACAGTTTATTGTGATCCACACAGTCAAAGGCTTTAGCATAGTCAATAAGGAAGAAGTCTTGTAACTAGAGAGACTTGATGTGAATATTCAGATATGCAGATACTCAGTCCATTGCATGTTCATTACATTTTTTGGAGAAAGCAATACAGAGCCTTTGATCATATTGAGATATTCATTTCATTTCTACACTGACACAGCCTTTCTTTGGCAATGGTAGAAAATATCTCCAGCTGCAGATTTCCCTACAGATAAGGAGTTACATATTTTCTGTGTGTGTGCTTTTCTTTGAATTGCTCAGTCAGCACATGAATGAATATGAAATATGCTTACAGATAAAGAAATTTACCAATGAGAGGTGAGATGGCTGTTTTCCTCCTCCTCTGTGTTTGGTATGTCATCAAGGTTATTATGAAGATTAACTGATTTAATACATGTGAAGAGCTTAGAACTGTGCCTGACACATAACAAAGCCTAGGTAAATTAAAATAATTTTTTGTATGATTCAGCTAGAGAATAATCTTTTAGCTATTATGGAAACACCTTTAAAGAAGCATAAAGCACATGGTATATGCTTGTGTGTTCAAGTGGATGCTATATTGAAATGGACAAGTTAGGTAGGAAATTGTGCTTTAGCACTAAAATCGTCTCAGTGAGAAATGACCAATGAATGTTAAATTAACATTAATCTCTTCTTATTGTCATTGTGATCATATGTGCAGGATTTTATATGTGCTTGGCAAGAAGGAGTAGATACAATTTAGCCCATAAAGTCTCCCCTACTTAGTGATGAACTTTGTTGCAAAGCTCAGATACCACTATTGCTGGTAAATATGAATGAGAATAATGAATCATAGAGTTCTAAGGTCAAATTGGCTCCGTTTTAAGATGAAAAATTAAAAGAGCCAATATATCTGAAAACTTTGAAATATGTAGCTTTTATCATAGCCTTAGGGTCATCCTAAAGAGTGCAAATTAGTTGGGAAGTATTATATGCATGCAAACAAGTTTTTTCAAGAAACATAGGGAGTTTGATATTATGTACATCAAATAACTCTTAAAGAGGCCTTTCTATTCTTTTGTAAATGATCTGTAGACACTTTTAGTAAAGCATTCATTAAGAATCTTTAATTCAAAAAAATATTGGTTATTAATTGTACAAATCATAGTGCCACCAGTCTTATTTATGCATAATATTGTGGTTTTATCTTCAAAAAAAGGACTGGTTAATTTTCATTCAGCTTTTAATTTACAATAAAATAATGTTTACTCTATTAAATGTCTCTGATACTCTATCAGATGTCTGATATGCTACCAAAAGTTTCTGCCAACAAAAGTCCATCTAGTCAAAACTATGGTTTTTCCAGTAGTCATGTATGGATGTGAAAGTTAGACTATAAAGAAAGCTGAGTGCTGAAGAATTGATGCTTTTGAACTGTGTTTTGGAGAAGACTCTTGAGAGTCCCTTGGTCTGCAAGAAGATACAACCAGTCTATCCTAAAGGAAAACAGTCCTGAATATTCATTGGAAGGGCTGATGCTGAAGCTGAAACTCCAATCAATAGTTTGGCCACATGATATGAAGAATTGACTCACTAGAAAAGACCCTGATACTGGGAGAGTGAAGGCAAGAGAAGGGGATGACAGAGGATGAGATGGTTGGATGGCATCACTGACTCAATGGACGTGAATTTGAGTAAGCTCCTGGAGCTGGTGACTGACAGGGAAGTCTGTCGTGCTGCAGTCCATGCGGTCGCAGAGTCGGACACAACTGAGTGACTGAACTGACTGACTGACCCTATCAAATAAAATAAAATGGATGTTTAATGCCATATAGATTTTTATTATTGACTGGATAAAATTTGATTTTATTTTAAAAGTTCTCAAGTGACTAATATTCATTAGTTTTCTCTTAGGACAAGAAATTACCAAAGCATTACATGTTTCAGGTGGTAGAACATAATAATTGGATATTTGTATATATTTCAAAAGAGTCACCACCAAAAATCTAGCTAGCAAGTCACTATAAATAATTTAAGAATTTCTTCTCTACAATGATAATTTTTAAGATATACTCTATTGGCAACTTACAAATACACAATACAGTGTAATTAGTTATAGTTACCATGCTGTACATTACATACCCATGACTTACTTATTTTATTAAAAATCACTGATTTTTATAAGGATATCAGTTACATTAGATTAGAGCCCATCACAATATCCTTATTTTTAACTTGATGAGCTCTGTCTTTCAGGAAAGTTTCCATATGAGATCACAATTAGTGTTACAAGGGGTTAGGACTTCAATATATCCTTCTCAAAAATGCATTGAATAATTTTATTTTGAACCTATACATAATCATTATTTGCATTTGTAGAATACATTACATAATAAACGATACAAATCAGTTACTAAGTTAAATTTTAAAGAAATTGTTTATTTTGATGTCCATTTCAATATATTCTTTTGTGGGGACACAATTTAACCTATAACAACAAGCATTAATGTCATTTGAAGATGTAGATGTTGATCCAATTGTTCCCACTTAAACCAAACTTCTAGGTACACTTGAAAGAAATATAGACAGAAAATATTGTTTCTAATACTTTATGTATACTGCATCATTTAATTATTACAAAAACTTATAATACAAGCATAATTACCTTACTTGGTGGCTCAGGTGGTAAAAGTGTCTGTCTACAATGAGGGAGACCCAGGTTCAGTCCCTGGGTTGGGAAGATCCCCTGGAGAAGGAAATGGCAAGCCATGCCAGTACTCTTGCCTGGAAAAACCCCATGGACGGAGGAGCCTGGTAGGCTACAGTCCATGGGGTCGCAGAGTTGGACACGACTGAGCGATTTCATTTTCACTTACCTTTCTAGCTTTATAGATAAAGAAAACTAAAAGGCTATCATATCACTTAAGTGACCTATATGACTGTCATTAAGGGTCAGAATATTGGCAAAGTCAGCTCTATTTTCAGTCAAAAATTCAAATATTTCTGTCTTGCAATTTAAAGAAAACTATGCAAAAAATTGAGAATCTTGTTTAAAATGCATACTTGTATTTTCCTAAAGAGCTGGCCCATATTATTCTGAAATGGACCTGTGAACCAAAGGAAAAAAAAAAAAAAGGCTTTTGGGCAATAAGTTTCTTAGGCATTAATGAGGAATATCAATTGAAACAAGCAAACAAACAAATGCTTTTAAATTTATGTAGAAGGGGCTTTCAAATTTTTGTAGATCCTTACAGTTTTGCTGAGAGGCTGATTTAGTGGTTTTCTTTGAATTTCACTTTGGATGGTTATTTTTAACTCTCTTAAAAGCTGAAATGACACAAAACTGACAGATGTGTTGCATACCAAATTTTAATCATTTGCATCGATAAACACATTAATGTGGTACTGATTAATAAAATCTCTTTAAGTCATCATGCATTGGAAACTATTCTAAGATTGCAATGCAAGACATCATTGTAACTTACATGTTTGAGTCCAGTTTTATAACTATTCATACCAACACACTCTCAGAAAATCAAAGTCCCATTTAATGAGTTACCTGGTGAGGTGAAAGCTCATAGAAGTAAAACTGTTGCACACGGAGAACCTCAAAGTATGGCTAAGAACAGTTCATTAGACTGAAGAATTGTGATATTATCCAGAGTATCAGACCTCTTTTGCTGAGGTTGGAGAGATAGTATTCCAGCTGCATGGAGGGGAGGAGGAAATATGGAATTCACAATATTATAGGGTGAACTGTGTCCTCACAAAATCCCTAGGTTGAAATCCTACACCTCCCACCTCAGAATATGACCCAATTTGAAGATAGTGTCTTTACAGATGTAATCAAGTTAAGATGATACCACTTGGATAGACGCCTAATCCAGTGTTATTGGTATTCATAGAAAAAGGGGAAATTTGAAGATAGACTGCATACAGGAAAGATGTCATGTGAATATCAAGGCGGAGATCAGGGCGATGCGTCTACTAGCCAAGGGACACATACAAGTGAAATCGCGCATTTGTGTCCAACTCTTCGACACCCCATGATATACAGCCTAACAGGCTTCTCCATACATGGGATTTTCCAAGCAAGAGTACTGGAAGGGGTTGTCGTTTCCTTCACCAGGGGATCTTCCCGACACGGGGATCAAACCTGGGTCTCCCACATTGCAGGCAGGTGCTTTACCCTCTGAGCCACCAGGAAAGCCCAGATCACATAAGATTGCTAGCAGATCACCAGAAGCTAGGAGAGAGGAATGGAACAGATTGTGTATCAAAAACAACAGAAGGACTTACTCTATCTGTGCCTTGGTCTTAGATTTGCAGCCTCCGGAATGAGAAATAGTACACTTCTTTTGTTCAAGCTACCAAGTTTGCAGTGTTTTGTTACAATTCTAGCCAACCGATATTTCAATACAAAATGTTTTACATAATTTTTCAGTCAAACCACTTTTGAGCCTCAACCATATCCTTATATTCAGTGGTAACTGGCGTTGCCAATTTCTTAGTATTTTGAAGATGTTATGGCTCAAATTGAGTTTTTAAAATTTCTCCAGTGTTGACTGTGTTTTCATAGGTCTGATAATAAGTTATAATTTGTCTTTATACTTTATATTATCTGCTTGCAAAATATGTACTTATCATCTTCTCCCCAATTATTGAAGGATTTAGAAAGTTTTCTTTCTAACTATTTTATTGAAGTTTGTGGAAGGCAAGGGCATAAATTCAAAAGTTTTGGCATACCTTCAACTGAAAGTTCCATTAATTGACTTAGAAAATGAAACTATTATAATTTATCATGCAAAATAAACATATTCAATAAAATATTTATTTTATATTTATATCTTTATTGAAAATAAGGTTTCTCTGCCAATATTTTTTAACTACTAACTTCTGAATTCTGTACAAAAACTTGTTGGAATATAATGACGTGGAAAATTATCCTAGAGCTCAGTGGCACTTTTATTTATAAGACACATCTTTTGTGTGTGTGTGACATGTTAATACACATTCATGAGTGAAGTGGATCAAGTGTGCATATTTTTCAAACATTATTGTGTCTTCAGTCTTAGTCCATGATATTTAGCTGTTAATATTAACCTCTAAAATTCATGAAAAAAAACCCCCACCAAATTAAATCAGAAATGGAAATGAATATATCAGAAATTAACAGGCACAGTACAGATAAAACATAGTTCTTTTATACATGCCACTGGCTCTGCATAGGTATAACTTAATATACTAGCTAAAAGGTTAGACATTTGTATATAAGGGTTTTATCAATAAAATAAAATAAATAATGAAAGCTTCATTCATTCATTCATCTTTAGTGATGCACAGACTCACTAAACCTGTTGCTTTTTATGAGATGTCCCACTAATGTTCAACTGCTCACAATTGTAAAATGTCTGAGTGTGATTAAAGTTCATATACGGTAGTCATTAAAGAGATTTCCTAAGTTACTTAGCTTTATTGACTACATATGGACCTAGTCACACTATCATTGATTAAAAGAAATACTAGAATAGTCAGTCTTCTATAGGCAGTCTTTCAACACATTTGAAAAGCTTACTTGAACGGTAAGCTTTTCAAATGTGTTGGAAACTCTTAAAATTGGACTCCTTCCTCTCTGAGTTGCCAGATAGTTCTCCAAACCCATGTAGGGAGACTGTCCTTTTAATCTCTTGAGGTATATTTGATGGGACTAAGAAAAGGAGTACATCAAGGCTGTATATTGTCATCTTGCTTATTTAACTTATATGCAGAGTACATCAAGAGAAACACTGGGCTGGAAGAAGCACAAGCTGGAATCAAGATTGCCGGGAGAAATATCAATATTTCTATTGAAATATCAATATTTCAAATATCAATCCATTCTAAAGAAGATAAGTCCTGGGTGTTCATTGGAAGGACTGATCAGTTCAGTTCAGTTCAGTCGCTCAGTCGTGTCTCGCTCAGTCGTGTCCGACTCTTTGCGACACCATGAATTGCAGCACACCAGGCCTCCCTGTCTATCACCATCTCCCAGAGCTCACCCAGACTCACATCCATCGAGTCAGTGATGCCATCCAGCCATCTCATCCTGGGTCATCCCCTTCTCCTCCTGCCTTAAATCCCTCCCAGCATCACAGTCTTCTCCAATGAGTCAACTCTTCACATGAGGTGGCCAAAGTACTGGAGCCTCTGCTTTAACATCATTCCTTCCAAAGAAATCCCAGGGCTGATCTCCTTCAGAATGGACTGGTTGATTCTCCTTGCAGTCCAAGGGACTCTCAAGAGTCTTCTCCAACACCACAGTTCAAAAGCATCAATTCTTCGGCACTCAGCCTACTTCACAGTCCAACTCTCACATCCACATGACCACAGGAAAAACCATAGCCTTGACTAGACGGATCTTAGTCAGCAAAGTAATGTCTCTGCTTTTCAATATGCTATCTAGGTTGGTCATAACTTTTCTTCCAAGGAGTAAGCGTCTTTTAATTTCATGGCTGCAGTCACCATCTGCAGTGATTCTGGAGCCCAAAAAATAGTCTGACACTGTTTCCACTGTGTCTCCATCCATTTCCCGTGAAGTGATGGGACCAGATGCCATGATCTTTGTTTTCTGAATGTTGAACTTAAAGCCAACTTTTTCACTCTCCTCTTTCACTTTCATCAAGAGGCTTTTTAGCTCCTCTTCACTTTCTGCCATAAGGGTGGTGTCATCTGCATATCTGAGGTTATTGATATTTCTCCCAGCAATCTTGATTCCAGCTTGTGTTTCTTCCAGTCCAGTGTTTCTCATGATGTCCTCTGCAGAGAAGTTAAATAAGCAGGGTGACCATATACAGCCTTGACATACTCCTTTTCCTATTTGGAACAAGTCTGTTGTTCCATGTCCAGTTCTAACTGTTGCTTCCTGACCTGCATACAGATTTCTCAAGAGGCAGGTCAGGTCGTCTGGTAGTCCCATCTCTTTCAGAATTTTCCAAACTTTCTTGTCATCCGCACAGTCAAAGGCTTTGGCATAGTCAATAAAGCAGAAATAGAGGTTTTTCTGGAACTCTCTTGCTTTCTCCATGATGGAGCGGATGTTGGCAATTTGATCTCTGTTTCCTCTGCCATTTCTAAAACCAGCCTGAACATCAGGGAGTTCATGATTCACGTATTGCTGAAGCCTGGTTTGGAGAATTTTGAGCATTACTTTACTAGCATGTGAGATGAGTGCAATTCTGCGGTATTCTGAGCATTCTTTGGCATTGCCTTTCTTTGGAATAGGAATGAAAACCGACCTTTTCCAGTCCTGTGGCCACTGCTGAGTTTTCCAAACTTGCTGGCATATTGAGTGCAGCACTTTCACAGCATCATCTTTCAGGATTTTAAAACAGCTCAACTGGAATTCCATCACCTCCTCTAGCTTTGTTCGTAGTGATGCTTTCTAAGGCCCACTTGACTTCACTTTCCAAGATGTCTGGCTCTAGATTAGTGATCACATTATCATGATTATCTCTGTTGTGAAGATCTTTTTTGTACAGTTCTTCTGTGTATTCTTGCCACCTCTTCTTAATATCTTCTGCTTCTATTAGATCCAGAGAATTTCTGTCCTTTATCGAGCCCATCTTTGCATGAAATGTTCCCTTGGGATCTCTAATTTTCTTGAAGAGATCTTGAGTCTTTCCCATTCTGTTCTTTTCCTTGATTTTGCATTGATCGCTGAAGAAGGATTTCTTATCTCTTCCTGCTATTCTTTGGAATTCTGCATTCAGATGCTTATATCTTTCCTTTTATCCTTTGCTTTTCGCCTCTCTTCCTTTCACAGCTATTCGTAAGGATAGACAGCCATTTTGCTGTTTTGCTTTTCTTTTCCATGGGGATGGTCTTGATCCCTGTCTCCTGTACAATGTCATGAACCTCATTCCATAGTTCATCAGGCACTCTATCTATCAGATCTAGACCCTTAAATCTATTTCTCACTTCTACTGTATAATCATAAGGGATTTGATTTAGGTCATACCTAAAAGGTCTAGCAGTTTTCCCTACCTTCTTCAATTTAAATCTGAATTTGGCAATAAGGAGTTCATGATCTGAGCCACAGTCAGCTCCTGGTCTTGTTTTTGTTGACTGTAAACAGCTTCTCCATCTTTGGCTGCAAAGAATATAATCAATCTGATTTCGGTGTTGACCATCTGGTGATGTCCATGTGTAGAGTCTTCTCTTGTGTTTTTGGAAGAGGGTGTTTGTTATGATCAGTGTATTTTCTTGGCAAAGCTCTATTAGTCTTTGCCCTGCTTCATCCCACATTCCAAGGCCAAATTTGCCTGTTACTCCAGGTGTTTCTTGACTTACTACTTTTGCATTCCAGTCCCCTGTAATGAAAAGGACATCTTTTTGGGTGTTAGTTCTAAAAGGTCTTGTAGGTCTTCATAAAACCGTTCAACTTCAGCTTCTTCAGCATTACTGGTTGGGGCATAGACTTGGATAACTGTGATATTGAATAGTTTGCCTTGGAGACGAACAGAGATCATTCTGTCGTTTTTGAGATTTCATCCAAGTACTGCCTTTCGGACTCTTTCGTTGACCATGATGGCTACTCCACTTCTTCTGAGGGTTTCCTGCCCACAGTAGTAGATGTAATGGTCATCTGAGTTAAATTCACCCATTCCAGTCCATTTTAGTTCGCTGATTCCTAGAATGTCGACATTCACCCTTGCCATCTCTTGTTTTACCACTTCCAATTTGCCTTGATTTATGGACCTGACATTCCAGGTTCCTATGCAATATTGCTCTTTACAACATCGGATCTTGCTTCTATAGCCAGTCATATCCACAACTGGGTATTGTTTTTGCTTTCGCTCCATCCCTTCATCCCTTCTGGAGTTATTTCTCTACTGATCTCCAGTAGCATATTGGGCACCTAATGACCTGGGGAGTTCCTCTTTTGGTATCCTATCATTTTGCCTTTTCATACTGTTCATGGGGTTCTCAAGGCAAGAATATTGAAGTGGTTTGCCATTCCCTTCTCCAGTGGACCACATTCTGTCAGGCCTCTCCACCATCACCCGCCCGTCTTGGGTTGCCCTGCAGGCATGGCTTTGTTACATTGAGTTAGACAAAGCTCTGGTCCTAGTGTGATTAGATTGACTAGTTTTCTGTGAGAATGGTTTCAGTGTGTCTGCCCTCTGATGCCCTCTTGCAACACTTACCATCTTACTTGGGTTTCTCTTACCTTGGCATGGGGTATCTCTTCACGGCTGCTCCAGCAAAGCACAGCCACTGTTCCTTACCTTGGACGAGGGGTATCTCCTTACCGCCACCGTTCCTGACCTTCAACGTGGGATAAATCCTCTAGGTCCTCCTGTGCCTGCGCAGCCACCACTCCTCGGGTTGCTTCTCCCAGCTGCCGGCCCTGGCCTCAGGCTCTGGGTGGCTCCTCAAGGTCACAGCCCCTGGCCTCGGATGCGAGGTGGCTTCTCCTTGCCGCCCCTGATCTTGGACGCAGGGTGTCTCCTACCGGCCACTGCCCCTGAACTCAGACGTGGAATAGTTCCTCCCATCCGCCGCCCCTGACCTCGGATGCAGGCTAGCTCCTCTCAGCCACCGCCCCTGACCTCGGACGCTGGCTAGCTCCTCTCGGCCATTCTTGCACCATCCCAGCCTGGCACTCTAGGCTGCTGCCCCTGACCTCGGAAGTGGGGTAGCTCCTCTCGGCTGCGCTTAGTGTGCCGGCTCGCAGCCACCTGCGCTTACTGTAGGCTTAGATGCTAAAGCTGAAACTCCAATGCTTTGGCAACCTCATGCGAAGAGCTGAATCACTGGAAAAGACTTTGATGCTGGGAGGTATTGGGGGCAGGAGAAGGGGACGACAGAGGATGAGATGGCTGGATGGCATCACTGACTCGATGGACATGAGTTTGGGTGAAGTCCAGGAGCTGGTGATGGACAGGGAGGCCTGGCGTGCTGTGATTCATGGGGTTGCAGAGAGTCAGACATGACTAAGCAACTGAACTGAACTGAAGAACCACTAGTCATTCGGGTACGACCTAAATCATATCCCTTATGATTATACATTGGAGCTTATGAATAGATTCAGTGGATTAGATCTTGTAGACAGAGTGCCTGAAGAACTATGCACAGAGTTTTGAAACATTGTATAGGTAGTGGTGACCAACTAACCCTAAGAGGGAAACAAAGTGCAAGAAGGCAAAGTGGTTGTCTGAAGAGGCCTTACGAGTAGCTGAGAAAGGAAAAGTGAAAGACAAAGGAGAAAGGGAAAGATATACCCAACTGAATACAGTGTTCCAGAGAATAGCAAGGAGAGATAAGAAAGTCTTCCTAAGTGAACAATGAAAAACATTAGAGGAAAATAATAGAATGAGAAAGACTAGAGATCTCTTCAAGGAAACCAGAGATACCAAGGGAACATTTCATGCAAAGATGGGCACAATAAAGGACAGAAAAGACAAGGACCTAACAGAATCAGAAGATATTAAGAAGAGGTGGCAAGGATATGCAGAACGGCTATGCAAAAAGGTCTTAATGACCCAGAAAACAATGATGGTGTGATCACTCACCTATAGCTAGACATCCTGGAGTGTGAAGTCAAGTGGGCCTTAGGAAGCATCCCTATGAACAAAGATAGTGGTGGTGATGGAATTCCAGGTGAGCTATTTCAAATCCTAAAAGATGATGCTGTTAAAGTGCTGCACTCAATATGCCAGCAAATTTGGAATATTCAGCAGTGGCCACAGGACTGGAAAAGGTCGGTTTTCATTCTAATCTCAAAGAAACTCAATGCCAAAGAATGGTCAAATTACTGTACAATTGCACTCACTTCATATGCTAGCAAAATTATGCTCAAAATTCTTCCCTCTAGGCTTTAGCAGGAAATTCCAAATGTATAAGCTGGATTTAGAAAAGCAGGAGGCACCAGAGATCAAATTACCAACATCCCCTAGGTCACAGAAAATCAAGGGAATTCCAAAAAGAAATCTTCTTCTGCTTTATTCTAAAGCCCTTGACTGTGTGAATCATAACTAACTTGAAAATTCTTAGAAATGGGAATACCATATCAGTTTACCTGTCTCCTGAGAAACCTGTATGCAGGACAAGAAGCAACAGTCATGGAACAACAGACTGGTTCAAAATTGGGAAAGGAGTACATCAAGGCTATATATTGTCACTTTGCTTATCAAATTTATATGCACAGTACATCATGAAAAGGGCTTCCCCAATGGCTCAGCAGTAAAGAATCTGACTGCAATGCAGGAGTCCCAGGAGATATGGTTTCTATCCTTGCATCCTGAAGATCCCCCAGAGGTGGACTTCTCAACCCATGCCAGTATTCTTGCCTGTAAAATCCCATGGACAGAGAAGCCTGATGGGCTACAGTCCATAGGGTCACAAAAAGTTGGACACGACTGAAGTGACTTAGCATGCATACACGCAGACATACATGCAACACGCTGGGCTGAATAACTCAGAAGCCAAAATAAGATTGCTGAGCCCCTTGATTAAGGTGAATGAGAAAAGTGAAAAACCCAGCTTACAACTCAACATTCAAAACATGAAGATCATGGATGGCATCCAGTCCCATCATTTTATGGCAGATAAATGGGGAAAAAGTGAAAACAGTGAAAGGTTTTTTTTTCTTTTCTTTTCTTTTCTTTCTTTCTTTCTTTTTTTTTTTTTGCCTTTATAATTCTAAATCACTTTCATAATTAATTTTTTAATTTTTATTTTTGCTTTATTTTGCTTTACAATACTGTATTGGTTTTGCCATATATTGACATGAATCCACCACGGGTGTACATGTGTTCCCAATTCTGAACCCCCCTTCCACCTCCCACTCCATATCATCTCTCTGGATCATCCCCATGCACCAGCCCCAAGCATCCTATATCCTGTATCGAACATAGACAGGTGATTCGTTTCCTACATGGTAGTATACATGTTTCAATGCCATTCTCCCAGATCATCCCACCCTCTCCCTCTCCCACAGAGTCCAAAAGTCCATTCTATACATCTGTGTCTCTTTTGCTGTCTTGCATAGAGGGTTATCATTACCATCTTTCTAAATTCCATATGTATGTGTTAGTATACTGTATTGGTGTTTTTCTTTCTGGCTTACTTCACTCTGTATAATAGGCTCCAGTTTCATCCACCTCATTAGAACTGATTCAAATGTATTCTTTTTCATGGCTGAGTAACACTCCATTGTGTATATGTACCACAGCTTTCTTTTCCATTCGTCTGCTGATGGACATCTAGGTTGTTTCCATGTCCTGGTGATTATAAACAGTGCTGTGATGAACATTGGGGTACACATGTCTCTTTCAATTCTGGTTTCCTTGGTGTGTGCCCAGCAGTGGGATTGCTGGGTCATAAGGCACTTCTATTTCCAGTTTTTAAAGAAATCTCCACACTGTTCTCCATAGTGGCTGTACTAGTTTGCATTCCCACCAACAGTGTAGGAGGGTTCCCTTTTCTCCACACCCTCTCCAGCATTTATTGCTTGTAGACTTTTGTATCGCAGCGATTTTGACTGGTGTGAAATGGTACCTCATTGTGGTCTTCATTTGCATTTCCCTGATAATGAGTGATGTTGAGCATCTTTTCATGTGTTTGTTAGCCATCCGTATGTCTTCTTTGGAGAAATGTCTATTTAGTTCTTTGGCCCATTTTTTGATTGGGTCATTTATTTTTCTGGAATTGAGCTGCATAAGTTGCTTATATATTCTTGAGATTAGTTGTTTGTCAGTTGCTTCATTTGCTATTATTTTCTACCATTCAGAAGGCTGTCTTTTCACCTTGCTTATAGTTTCCTTTGTTGTGCAGAAGCTTTTAATTTTAATTAGATCCCATTTGTTTATTTTTGCTTTTATTTCCAGTATTCTGGTCGGTGGATCACAGAGGATCCTGCTGTGATTTATGTTGGAGTTTTGCTTATGTTCTCCTCTAGGAGTTTATAGTTTCTGGTCTTATGTTTAGACCTTTAATCCATTTTGAGTTTATTTTTGTGTGTGGTGTTAGAAAGTGATCTCGTTTCATTCTTTTACAAGCGGTTGACCAGTTTTCCCAGCACCACTTGTTGAAGAGATTGTCTTTAATCCATCGTATATTTTTGCCTCCTTTGTCAAAGATAAGGTGTCCATAGATGCGTGGTTTTATCTCTGGGCTTTCTATTTTGTTCCATCGATCTATATTTCTGTCTTTGTACCAGTACCATACTGTCTCAATGACTGTGGCTTTGTAGTAGAGCCTAAAGTCAGGCAGGTTGATTCCTCCAGTTCCATTCTTCTTTCTCAAGACTACTTTGGCTATTCAAGGTTTTTTTGTATTTCCATAAAAATTGTGCAATTATTTGTTCTAGCTCTGTGAAAAATACTCCTGGTAGCTTGATAGGGATTGCATTGAATCTATAGATTGCTTTGGGTAGTATACTCATTTTCACTATATCGATTCTTCCGATCCATGAACATGGTATATTTCTCCATCGATTAGTGTCCTCTTTGATTTCTTTCATCAGTGTTTTATAATTTTCTATATGTAGGTCTTCAGTTTCTTTAGGTAGATATATCCCTAAGTATTTTATTCTTTTCATTGCAATGGTGAATGGAATCATTTCCTTAATTTCTTTTTCTACTTTCTCATTATTAATGTAGGAATGCAAGGGATTTCTGTGTTTTGATTTTATGTCCTGCAACTTTACTATATTCATTGATTAGCTCTAGCAATTTTCTGGTGGACCCTTTAGGGTTTTCTATATAGAGGATCATGTCATCTGCAAATAGTGAGAGTTTTACTTCTTCTGAAAGGTTTTATTTTCTTGGGCTCCAAAATCACTACGTATGATGATTGCAGCCACAAAATTAAGAGATGCTTGCTTCTTGTAAGAAAAGTTATGATGAACATAGACAGAGTATTAAAAGACAGAGACATTACTTTGCAAATAAGATCTGTAGAGTCAAAGGTATAGCTTTTCCAGTAATCATGTATGGATGTGAGAGTTGGGTCATAAAGAAGGCTGGGTGCAAAATACTGATGCTTTTGAATTGTAGTGCTGTAGAAGACTCTTGAGAGTACCTGCGACAGCAAAGAGACCAAACCAATCAATCATAAAGGAAGTCAAACCTGAATATTCATTGGAAGGACTGATGTGAAGCTAAACCTCCAATACTTTGGCCACCTGATGCAACGAGCAGACTCATTGGAAAAGACCCTGATGCTGGGAAAGACTGAGGGCAAGAGGAGAAGGGGGTAACAGAGGATGTGATGTTTGCATGGCATCCCTCACTCAAGGGATATGATTTTGAGCAAACTCACAGAGATAGTGAAGGACAGGGAAGCCTGAAGTGCTGCAGTTCATGGGGGTAACAAAGGGTTAGACATGACTTACTGAGTGAACAACAGCATAGGATCCAATAAAACTGTGAATCTCTCTTGAATGTTTCCCTGTGTTGTATTACCTTTTATAATGTCTGAGCATCATGCCTTTAAAGTCAATTATTTGCCTCTCTTTACATGTCTGAAAAATATAGTTCAGTCTAGGGACAACCAAAATATTGTTTTTAAAAGATGTTTTCATTCTGATTTTTCTTTGTGGTTATAAAATTTGATGCAGACTCCAAGTCCCTGCTTTGCCACATGCATGTCTTTGGCAAAAGTCTTTAAATGGTTGCTGACTTGTAATAAGCGTAGTTGTCATGATCCTATTCCAAAAGAATTATGCATAATTAGGTCATAACAAGAGCTAAGTATATGGCATAGGAAAATTACTCAATGGCAGGAGAACTTTTAAGTTAAAGCCAAACCCTTTATTAGTTCTTTTTGTTTATAGAATGTGGTCACCATGGCTTTTATCTGAACCCTGTAGAGGCTGCTTAAAATTTGTGCACTGGGAGCTGCACTGTCAGCTATTTACTCATGTTTCATGAATGTATCTATCTATCAATCAATCCATCAGTCTATAAATCCGTTACCCCCCCTCTTATTTTTCTAAGATAGCATTTGTTTCAGAAGTAAATGAAGCAATTATCCATTCATGTTTTACAAGTTTTATGAATATGTCTTTAATCTGAGATTTATTTTAAAGATTTCTTCTGTTATATTCTAGAAGTTAGACTTGTCTCCTTGCATTTGTCACCTTAGGCATTATGAAGTTGATAGTTGATATATATGGGTCTGAAATGGGAAAAAATGAAAAAAAAAAAAAACAAACCTGTCTCATTACTGCTGCTGCTGCTGCTGCTGCTGCTAATTCGCTTCAGTCGTGTCTGACTCCGTGCGACCCCATAGACGGCAGCCCATCAGGCTCCTCTTTCCCTGGGGTTCTCCAGGAAACTTATGCTAAAACACTAGTGTTGACACCTCCATATGGCTTTTTCTTTAATGTTCAGATTTTTATTTCCTCAGTCACCTCCTTTATAGGTCATTTTTAATTTCTGCTGCATAAAGTTGACCTCTTTATTTTATTTACAAAAATTATGTCCAGTAGAACTCTGTTTTGCATTTAGTCATTTGAATGATGATTACTGACTTATTTATTAAAAAACCCAAGCTAGATCATGAGCTATTAACCGACAATGACAGAATTAATGATTTATTAACTCTAGTACCTAGGATAGTGGTGCAGAAGGATTGACATTAAAGTTTGTGGATTATTATTTCTGCCAATAAACTATTTGGCTTTAACTGTAAGAAAAAGTAATTTAAAAAATCCAGATCTTCTCCACTTGGCTTTTTAAAATAAAATCTTAGATGGCTAGTGTTTATATTTTCATGAAATAATAAAGATAATATAATTCTCTGAAATTTCTTAATGCAAAGATATAATTTGAAGGTAAAAAATCATCACATAATTGAAACAATGCCATGTAGATCTTATTCAACATTAACAAAATATAACATTTTGCACAGTATCTTCTCATAATTGATATTTTTCATAAAGGTGCTACTTTGTATTTTTTCATTTTTCTATGATTATCTGTGGTTCATTAATATCTATCTAAATTCATGCCTTTTAAGTAGAATAAGATAGCTTCATCATTCAGAAAGTCTAATTTTTGTTTATTAAATTTTAAACTTTTCTAAATGTAATATTTATTAGTTTTCTATTATTAAAGTGTCAAATTTTATAAAATTTACATTTTTCCATATAGAAAAAAGAATACAAATTAAGAACTTATTAAAGATACAAAAGTGTAGAAATTTTTCTGATAATAAAATTAAATACCTTTTCAATTTTTATTACCTTACTAATCATGTTTCCTCCATTTTTACATATTAACATATCTTGTATATTTTATAATGTCTTATTAAGTGACATATTTTACAATGACATATTTTATAATGTATTAAGATGAGTGTGTGTATAGACACATTGAATTTATCTACTTCTTTCTTCATTTGCCACAGCTTTTATGTGATAATATAAATAAACAAAAATGTACATAGCTGTTATTCTAGTTATTCTACTAAACAATCTCAAACATTACCATTATTGGCTGTTTAGAAATCTACATAACTTAAGGTACTAAAATGTATTTTCAGAGAATTCATTATTTGCTTTCATGTGACTTATTAATGCATCCTATTAATGTAGTTCAGATGCATAAGTTTAACCTTAAAATGTGTACATATTTGAAACACTGTGAATAACTAAATTTATAAATACTTGTGAAAAATCTAAAAATCAAATGCAAAGTGACCATATTGTTGTCTCCATTTGGAAAATCTTGTACCTTCAGTAATAGACTCTATTTTTGGAGTTAAAGACTAGTTCGGTCACAACACAAGTGGGATGACTGAAAGCTTGGGTAATGGGCTATAAAATCTTTTCCATCTAGGTCACTGATTGAATTGAGACTGTCACCAAGGTAGGGAGAAAAACAGTGATTGCTGCCATATAAGAAATGTCAAATAATGTGAAATAAGAATACTGTCTCAATTTTAGTAGGTATTATTCCCCATTTACCTATCATACATTCACATATGCAAGGCTGAACACATCATATATATACACACACACACACAGACTCTTCATGCTTCAGAACAGAATAAAATTATAAAGTTATTCTGGGGTGATACTTCTGCTTCAAAATTGTAAGGCAAAATAAGAAATATTGTGCTTAAGTGGTCCAAGCAGTGCCATGAGGAAATTTCTGTCCCAGAATTAAAGTGGTGAACTCAACCAGGGGAAATCTACACTTTGATTCTTATCCTTTTATAGGCTATAGAAACTGAAGTAAATTTCTTTGTTCTTTTACTATATGGCCCTTCAATATTATTTATTATATAAAGGAAGAAACATTTTGTCTGAAAGATTCTACCAAATAAAAATGGAAAAAGAATTTATTTTGATCAGCAAAGAATGTAGAAATTTACTTAAGTAGTAAAGAATGTAGCTGTCTGACTTTGGTATTATGTTACACCTCATGGTTCAGGCATCTTGTTTGCCTTAAATGGTTTCACAAGCAGGAGGGTTGACCCAGAGCAGATTCTCAGTGGCTGTACAGAGTACAGCTAAACAGCAGATTTAATGAGGTTGGAATTTCACACAATGGCTTATTCAAAGAATTCAGGAGGCAGGGAGAGCAGTTGTGATGAATTGCAGTTGCCCATGGCTTTGTATCAAGAAGCAAAACCTTTTCCACAAATAGTTCAAAAAAGATCAAAAATAGATACCAATTATACTTAGTTTTAAGATTCAAATTTTGAGGGGGAAGCAAATGGGGACTCATGTCTCTCCTTTGTTAAGAAAGTCCCATTCATGAACTGAAAGTATGAAGCTTTATTTACTGCTCTGAAGTCAAAAAGGATCAAATATTTTTCTTACAATATTTTGACATAGCCAGAATTTTTCCTTAGTTTTCCCACTTTGTAATGCCTCATTTCTTTGTTTGCTTGTCTGATTGTCTTACTTAACTTAGAACTCACTGAAGACAGTATCTGAGCACCTGCAAACATTTAGTAAATGATTGTATCATGAATATTGAATGAAAATAAATTCAACTCATGCATACACTCTGTGTTAAAATAAGACATAAAAAGCTCGGACATTTTCACTCTATTTTATGCCCTCAAGAAGCATCAGTGTAGGAATTTGATACACAGCTCATTTATCTAGGAACCTAATCATCAGTTTTAATGTTGCAAATTTAATATCCAGTTTTATGAAATTTCCCCACCTTTTTTCTCATTGAAAAATATTCCCAGGTTGGTTATTTTATAACTTAGTTTTTAGACCCAGGCATAAAACCTCGGTTGTAAAAGCAGACTTCAGCCTTTGGGTTATGGATGTTAGTGGTGAGAACGCCCTCCCCTTACATTAGAACTATGTGACTCTGGGCATTTCCACATAACTTTTGGTTAACCTTAACCTATGCTTTATCAAATATTCATATGATGTATAGGGATTTGTGATTGGAGCATAGTGATTACAAAATTTCTCATCTAGATTTGGACAGTTCTGCTCTAAAACTAAAAAAAAAAAATGAGGAGGAAGGAAAGGAGATGGAGAAGAAGAGAGGAGAAGAAAAAAAAAAAAAGAAATAAAGGAAAACTGAGTAGAATGCTGAGACCTTAGGTGTAACAGACTATCATCAGGAAACCAAAGCAAAGCATCAGGCCACCCTGAAGAGAAGAAATGATCAAGTGAGCATCACTAACTGCATTCCAGTTGATTTATAGTTGCTTCCCAAAGGTTGCCTTTTAATGTTGACATAAAGCCTTGATTCAGGCTTGACTGAGAGTACTGAATGCTCATTTCTCTTTTGATAGAAAGAAGCTACCCTCCCACTCTGTCCCAGGGTATCACTGAATCTTCAAATTGAGGTCTTCAAATTGGGATTCTTTTCAAGAATATTTGTGTATACAATTTTAACAGAGTCAATTTATAGCTTTTCACCTACTCTTTTCTAGCATGGCATAGAGTTTTTAAAATTCATTTTCTTAATTTAATAACTATGTACAAAAAGGACATTATCCCACTCACCAATACCATCAGACTTTGCAAATTAATGTTGTCTTATATGCCTTCATTAAGACACATCGATCCCATTATGGAAGCTTTTGTTTCTCCCCATTCTATGCATCTTTCTGTTAAGAAACAAATAGGACATTAAAATGGTATATTTCCATCCTTGTAGAAGGTTCTTAGTAGATATGTGGTAGATTATTGGTGGTGTGATTGATGACAATTTTATTTAATGGCCCCATCTCTATCAAACCCCTACTATTTTCAAAGAATGTATTGTTTTTGAGAAAACATATGGTTAGAGAAAGCAGGGAGCTTTAGGAGGAAATAATAAACTCTTTGAAACAGCTTTCATTCACATACTTCATGTAAGCAACTGCTAGAAGTTATTTGCAATCCCTATTCCTAAAATGCATCATTAGGAGGAAAGTAAAGAATCTATAGATACCGAATATAATACAGATTACTCTAATATTTTTAAATGCAACTAGAGCGGTATGGAGTACACTAAATTTTTAAAATTATAATACATACAATTGGCACATAAATAATTATTTAATTGAATGTGGTTTGCCTTATTCAATAATGTAGTTAAACTTTATCAAATATTTTATTGAAATATTTATTGTCAAAAAGTCATCATCTTAGTTCACTGTAAATATTACACATTAAAATATTTTCTACTTTCTACTAACACAAAATTATACTGCTAATGTTGGACTGATTACTCTTCAGTTGTATATTCTGTTTCCTTCATGTAATACACAGAGAAATTTTGATTGTGATCTAATTAAAATAATAGAGTTATTCTTGTTATTTGGGCTCCAAAATCACTGCAGATGTTTACTGCAGCCTTGAAATTAAAAGACGCTTACTCCTTGGAAGGAAAATTATGACCAACCTAGACAGTATATTAAAAAGCAAAGACATTACTTTGCCAACAAAGGTCTACCTAGTCAAAGCTATGGTTTTTCCAGTAGTCATGTATGGATGTGAGAGTAGGACTAGTGAAAAACTGACTCATTTGAAAAGACCCTGATGCTGTAAAAGATTGAAGGCAAGAGGAGAAAGGGATGACAGATGGATGAGATGGTTGGATGGCATCACTAACTCAACGGACATGAGTTTGACTAAGTTCCAAGAGTTGATGATGGACAGGGAAGTCTGGAGTGCTGCAGTTAATGAGGTCACAAAGAGTTGGACACAACTGAGTGACTGAACTGAACTGTTTCTTATTTAATTTCCCAGAAGCTGAATGTCAGAATTGAACACATGCATAAACATATTTTCTAAAAGAACATAATGTATTTATTACATATTCTGCTTCTTAATCTATAATTTTGTTTTTCATACTAAATTATTGTAAGTTAAGTAATGCAATATGGGCTTGCCAGGTGGCGCTAGTGGTAAAGAATCCACCTGCAAATACAGGAGACATAAGAGATGTGGGTTTGATCCCTGGGTCGGAAGATCCCTTTGAGGAGGGCATGGCAACCCACTCCAGTATTCCTGCCTGGAGAATCCCATAGACAGAGGAGCTTGGTGGGCTTCAGTCCATAGGTCGTAAAAAACTGGACATGAATGAAGTGACTGCACACACTTTCAATACAATATTGCATAAAATTCACTCAACTTCAATTACTTATATTAAATTCACATTTTAATATTTTTTTTTAACCTATTTTATCATATACTTTACCAGATGCTCTCTGGAATTTATTTTTCTCTCTCTTTTTTTGATATTCCTCAAATGCATATTAACAGACGTCTTTGAGTTAGAAAATATAAAGTGAAACTTTTTATCATATAAAGTGTCTGGTTTGACTCATCAGTATGACAGTAAGAACAAGCATTATTTCTAAAGGTACAGTGTCAAAGAAAAGTCCCTTAAATGAACTAAATCAGGAAACTCTTGAGTTTTGCCAAAAGAACAAAAAGTTACAGCACATGAAAAAGAAAAAAGTATTTCATCAGAAAAATTGCATTGCTCAAGATGCTACAGTATTTATGTCCCCAGTCAACTAATTCAGAGAATCTTAGGTTAATCAAAGTGTTTATAAAGGAAAAGAATAATAGGCTTAATTAGATGGTGATTTGATAAGTCTAGGGAAGTAGTGATTTAATATGGTGAAATCATCTAAGAAGAAAGTTGGCATTGCCTATGTTCTTTTAAATTTGAATATTCATATGCTCCGTGTTTCAGAATTTTACTCCTAGGTATGCTCTTAAGAGCATATGGGCTAGGTATGTGTTTCCATTGTAGTTCAGATGGTAACGAATCTGCCTGCAATGCAGAAGACGCAGGCTTGATCCCTGGGTCAGGAAAATCCCTGGAGAACTGCATGGCCCCCACTCCAGTATTCTTACCTGAGACTTCCATGGATATAGGAGCCTGGCAGGATATAGGATATAGGAGTCCATGGGGTTGCAAAGAGTCAGACATGATTGAGAGACTAACACACACACACACGCTCCCAAGAGACATTCTTGCCCATGACTTTCCAGACACCTATGTGAGAATATCATAACAGCAAAAATCTGGAAATAATCCAAACACCCACCATGGCAGACTGGATGAATAAACCATGTGTTACTCACACATTGGCATATACTACTCTAGTCAAAACAAATGAACTATAACAATGTGCCCTAACATGAATTAATCTTAGCAACAAACAAACTCTCAGTAAAACTTTTTTTGAATGGCTTCATAGAAATTGAGAAAACAAATGACTCAAAAGATTGGATGGCCAAAAGACAAAAAAAAACCTGAAAAAAAATGTATGCACAAGTCTTTCGTTTCAAACTCCTGGTTTTCATTGTAAATAAAAGAACTGCTAACTGATTACCTATTGGAATAGAAAATTGAAAATCATATTTGATAATAGTATATCATGGGAGCTTTAGTATAGGAGATATTAAATGTCTTTGCTGAAAAACAAAATACTTTAAATTGCATCTTTCATATTTTTTCAATGTTGAGCCTATTAAGATCTTTGCAGCTGATTCAGGTCAATGTGAAAAATATGATTATACTAATAATGTTTACTAGCTACATGTATAATGTTTTAGACTGGAGTTGGTTTCAAGGCATTTATTTTGCCCAGATAAGAACATTTTATTTTAATGCATTTGCAAACATTCTTAAAACAGTTCACACATGACACAGTTCATAATATAGCATAGAAGTTTGGAAATATTTCTTAATGAGAGAACTTGAAATATGCATATAAATAAACACATCCCTCCTTAACACAGGAATTGAAGTCTTTTTTAAAATTTTTTCATTCAAGTAAATCTGTTCATTAAAACTTAGAGCTGTTAGCTATTAAGAGCAAAAAATAATTTAGGCTATTTAAAGAACCAATGGAATCCCATCAACTGGGTCTGAACCCAGATTTAGTTTTCAACAGATGAGAATTAGTAATAAAATTCAGAATAGATTTCAGGTAAGTAGATTTTAGTTGTGCCTACTGAATAGAGAGCAATATGCATTTTTGAAAAACTAAACATAATTTAGTTCCTCCCTCACTTTCCCAAAATTTCTTTATTTTTTTACCAAGATGTAAAATAAAATGCTACAGTACTACGCATATGCCATACATATGTCATCATTTCTTTAGTCTTGGCAGAACAAGCCCCAGGCAAGATTGTGAACGAAAAGATTGGCCTTGACATAACCAGACCTACTTTAGGCAATTTTCCTCTCCTCTTCATGGTACTTTTCTCTGCATCCTTAAGGAACACCATCTTTGTAAAATTCCCTGACCCCTGCCAATTAAATCTGTTCTCAGCAAAGGGTTCAGCCTTACTTGTTCATCCTTCACTGTCAATTAATGGGAAGATATTACTTTACCAGGGCTCTTGACATTTTAAGCCATCTTTCTAATTGTAGAATCAGTGGCTTTGTCTCCTGGAAAGCCAGATCAACTACTTAAGTAGGCTTGTCTTCTAATATAGAAGTCAGAGCTGACCTGGCTTTCAAGAAAAAATAAAAACAAACTTACTAAAAAGTCATTTCTTTAAGCAAACATGGTTGATTGAGATATTAATGCCCAATTAGTGATTCTGAGGTCACCAATTAAATGTCCTGACCACTCAGTCAATGATGATGACAGTTACTGTATACAGGGCTTGTCATTGTTTGCAGATCTGTCTCTTAGCTTTATGACCAGTGAATCACATTGTTCAAACTGAGCCCTGTCAACCTTAATTGTTTCACACTAGGGTAACTCATCTGCTGCTGTCATTTCCCAGGTATTAATATTGATTCAAGCTCACTCCAATGTCTCCCAGAAGCCTTTCTTCTTCCAAAATTTGATAGGATTATTTGCCCTAATTCAAGTTGTCATATAACTACTTTTTTTTTTTTTTCTTAGCATCACACAATTTTCTGGGCCCACAAAGTGACCAAAGCAACATCTGAGAGTTTATCTGAGTTGTTGGCATTGGCGACACCAGTTATTTAACTTAAATCATTTCCTAATAATACACACTTCATAAAGACAAGATTTATGTGGGCCCAGGATGGGCACATAGTGAGCACTTATTTTGTAAATAACTAAGGGGAATTTAGCAGTAGGTTTTCCTGAAGGTAAAAGAAAGGTGAATATATACCTTTTGATTGATATTCTGATTTTAATTTAAAAATGTGCCTGAAGAGAAGACAGTCCTCTATTTACCCCCATAACTCATTATACACAAAAGTAGGAGTGGAGTTTGGGGGTTGCAAAGAATTGTAAAGAAGTACGTTTGGTGTGTGCAAAAGAGACCCGTTGGAAGGGATGGTAAATAAGCTTAGGAAGGAGATATATGTGTGTGTATATATACATACATACATACATATACATATATACATACATACACACACACACACACACATATATATATAAGCAATGAGGAAATACTGAGTTTCTTTCTTCTTTCATGTCCATATTATTCAAAAGGGCAAATGTTTGCAAATTTACTAATATATGAGTATTTCTATGTGGAAGTGGATGTGAATTTTGCCATCTCTCTCTTCCTTACCTCCTTCCTTTCCCTCCTCTTTCACTTGGAATTGCCAGAAAAATACTACCGTGGGCAAAATTTTTCTAGGATTTGAAGAAGATCTGCATTTTTTCCTACTTTGTTTACTTATTTTAGAAACCCCTTGGAAACAAAACTATTGACTCACAATATACAACAATATTTATTTTTCTTTATGTATAATATGAGGTTGGTTTTGAACTTAAGACCTAAAAGCAGAAACCAGTATATTGTAACACCAATCTGCTAAACTTTCCAAGTTTATTTGTGTAGTTATTAATGAAACCATAGTAGGACATAGGGAAATCAAATTTATTTAAATTTTTTTATTTAATCTACTTTCAAAAATGAGGTTAAATATTAACATTCTAGCATATAACCTCCAGATATACTCAATATAAAACTGATGAAGGTAGATAATGAAATATTATTAATTAAGGAGATTACAGAAGGCAACAGCATTGAAGAGGATTATAGTTCAGTAACAAGCAATATTGCATAGGAACCTGGAATGTTAGGTCCATGAATCAAGGCAAATTGGAAGTGGTCAAACAGGAGATGGCAAGAGTGAACGTCCACATTCTAGGAATCAGCAAACTAAAATGGACTGGAAAGGGTGAATTTAACTCAGATGACCATTATATCTACTACCGTGGGCAGGAATCCCTTAGGAGAAATGGAGTAGCCATAGTAGGCTACAGTCCATGGAGTCGCTAAGAGTCGGACACGACTGAGCGACTTCACTTTCACTTTTCACTTTCATGCATTGGAGAAGGAAATGGCAATCCATTGCAGTATCCTTGCCTGGAGAAACCCAGGGACAGAGGTTCCTGTTGGGCTGCCATCTATAATTTCACACAGAGTCGGAAATGACTGACATGACTTAGCAGCAACAGCAGCAGCAGCAGCAGCCATCAGAGTCAACAAAAGAGTCCAAAATGCAGTACTTGGATGCAGTCTCAAAATGACAGAATGATCTCTGTTTGTTTCCAAGGCAAACCATTCAATATCACAGTAATCCAAGTCTATGCCCCGACCAGAACTGCTGAAGAAGCTGAAGCTGAATGGTCCTATGAAGACCTACAAGACCTTCTAGAACTAACACCCCCCAAGAAAACGTCCTTTTCATTATAGAGGACTGGAATGCAAAAGTAGGAAATCAAGAAACACCTGGAGGAACAGGTAAATTTGGCCTTGGAATACAGAATGAAGCGCGGCAAAGGCTAACAGAGTTTTGCCAAGAGAACACACAAGTTATAGCAAACACCCTCTCCCAACAACA
The DNA here is from genome assembly GCF_016772045.2 of Ovis aries. Taxonomy (NCBI): domain Eukaryota; kingdom Metazoa; phylum Chordata; class Mammalia; order Artiodactyla; family Bovidae; genus Ovis; species Ovis aries. The sequence continues at coordinate 65,417,502 of NC_056061.1, forward strand.
CAAAAGACTCTACACATGGACATCACCAGATGGCCAATGCCAAAAACAGATTGATTATATTCTTTGCAGCCAAAGATGGAGAAGCTCTATACAGTCAGCAAAAACAAGCTGGCAGCTGACTGTGGCTCAGATCATGAGCTCCTTATTGCCAAATTCAGACTTAAATTGAAAAAAAAAATGGGGAAAACCACTAGACCATTCAATTCAATTCAGTTCAGTTCAGTTCAGTTCATTTCAGTCACTCAGTCATGTCCGACTCTTTGCGACCCCATGAATCGCAGCATGCCAGGCCTCCCTGTCCATCACCAACACCCGGAGTTCACTCAGACTCACATCCACAGAGTCAGTGATGTCATTCAGCCATCTCATCCTCTGTTGTCCCCTTCTCCTCCTGCCCCCAGTCCCTCCTAGCATCAGAGTCTTTTCCAATGAGCCAACTCTTCCCATGAGGTGGCCAAAGTACTGGAGTTTCAGCTTTAGCATCTTTCCTTCCAAAGAAATCCCAGGATTGATCTCCTTCAGAATGGACTGGTTGGATCTCCTTGCAGCCAAGTATGACCTAAATCAAACCTCTTACGATACAGTGGAAGTGAGAAATAAATTTAAGGGACTAGATCTGATAAACAGAGTGCCTGGTGAACTTTGGACAGAGGTTCATGACATTGTATAGGAGACAGAGATCAAGACCATCCCCAAGAAAAGAAATCCAAAAAAGCAAAATGTCTGTCTGAAGAGGCCTTATAAATAGCTGAGAAAAGAAAAGAAGTGAAAAGCAAAGGAGAAAAGGAAAGATATATCCATTTGAATTCACAGTTCCAAAGAATGGCAAGGAGAGATAAGGAAACCTTCCTCAGTGATCAGTGCAAAGAAATAGAGGAAAACAATAGAATGGGAAAGACTAGAGATCTCTTCAAGAAAATTAAAGATACCAAGGGAACACTTCATACAAAGATGGGCTCAATAAAGGACAGAAATGTTATGGGCCTAACAGAAGCAGAAGATATTAAGAAGAGGTGGCAAGAATACATAGAAGAACTGTACAAAAAGATTTTTATGACTCAGATAGCCATGATAGCATGATCACTCATCTAGAGCCAGAAATCCTGGAATGCGAAGTCAGGTGGGCCTTAAGAAGCATCACTACAAACACAGCTAGTGGAGGTGATGGAATTCCAGTTGAGCCATTTCAGATCCTAAAAGATGATGCTGTGAAAGTGCTGCACTCAATATGCCAGCAAATTTGAAAAACTCAGCAGTGGCCATAGGAATAGAAAAGGTCGGTTTTCATTCCAATCCCAAAGAAAGACAATGCCAAAGAATGCTCAAACTACTGCACAATTGCACTCGTCTCACCCTGGTGGCTCAGACGGTAAAACGTCTGCCTACAATGTGGGAAACCTGGGTTCAATCCCTGGGTTGGGAAGATCTCCTGGAGAAGGAAATGGCAACCTACTCCAGCATTCTTGCCTGGAAAATCCCATGGACGGAGGAGCCTGGTAGATCACTGTCAATGGGGTCGTTAAGAGTCGGACGCGACTGAGCAACTTCACTTTCACTTTCACACAGTAGTAAAGTAATGCTCAAAATTCTCCAAGCCAAGCTTCAGCAATACATGAACCGTAAACTTCCAGATGTTCAAGCTGGTTTCAAAGAAGGCAAAGGAATCAGAGATCAAATTTCCAACATCTGCTGGATCATCCAAAAAGAAAAAGAGTTCCAGAGAAACATCTATTTCTGCTTTATTGACTATGCCAAAGCCTTGCTGTGTGGATCATAATACTGTGCTAAGTTCTTCACGACATGGGAATACCAGACTACCTGACCTGCCTCTTGAGAAATCTGTATGAAGGTAAGGAAACAACAGTTAGAACTGGACATGGAACAATGGACTGATTCCAAATAGGAAGAGGAGTACGTCAAGGCTGTATATTGTCACCCTGCTTATTTAAATTCTCTGCAGAGTACATCATGAGAAACGCTGGACTGGAAGAAGCACAAGCTGGAATCAAGATTGCTGGGAGAAATATTAATCACCTCAGATATGCAGATGACACCACCCTTATGGCAGAAAGTGAAGAGGAGCTAAAAAGCCTCTTGATGAAAGTGAAACAGGAGAGTGAAAAAGTTGGCTTAAAGCTCAACATTCAGGAAACTAAGATCATGGCATCCAGTCCCATCACTTAATGCCAAATAGATGGAGAAACAGTGGAAACAGTGGCTGACTTTATTTTTCGGGCTCCAAAATCACTGTAGATGGTGACTGCAGCCATGAAATTAAATGACATTTACTCTTGGAAGGAAAATATGACTAACATAGGCAGCATATTTAAAAGCAGAGACATTACTTTGCCAACAAAGGTGCTACTAGTCAAGGCTATGGTTTTTCCAGTAGTTATGTATGGATGTGAGAGTTGGACTACAAAGAAAGCTGAGTGCCGAAGAACTGATGCTTTTGAACTGTGGTGTTGGAGAAGACTCTTGAGAGCCCCTTGGACTGCAAGGAGAGCCAATCAGTCCATTTTAAAGGAGGTCAGTCCTGAGTGTCCATTGGAAGGACTGATGCTGAAGCTGAAGCTCCAGTACTTTGGCTACCTGATGCCAAGGTGACTCATTTGAAAAGCCCCTGATGCTGGGAAAGATTGAAGTCAGGAAGAGAAGGGGAGGACAGAGGGTGAGATGGTTGGATGGTATCACTGACTCAATGGACATGAGTTTGAGTTGGTGATGGAGAGGGAGGGCTGGCATGCTGTGGTATGTGGGATTGTAAAGAGCTGGACACGACTGAGAGACTGAACTGAACTGAACTGAATAGAAGGTTACATTAGTAAAAATAAAGAAGTAAAAATTACATAAACAAATAAGGCCTTCAGTGCAGTTATTATGATGAACACTAGACACACAACAAAATTCTTTAACTTCTCTGCAAACCTTCACTTAAAGGTTGCTCCATTGATGGATAACTAAGCTTCACTTTTCAGTATCTCTCCCTGTGCCTGACTCCTAGATTCAGATTGATGACTGATGTGTCTGAACTGCTCAGTTTTGAGAGGAAGAGTTTTTGTTGTTGTTGAGTGCATCCTAATTGGTTTTAGAACTAGAATACTCTTCCAAACCAGATCATGATCCAGTGCTTTTCAAAATTACACTGAGTTTTGTCTTCCATACTTGTGCAACATTTATTTCATCATATCAAGCAATCAGCAATCAACATACTTTTTGAGAGTCATCATCATGTAGAATGGGGCTTCCCAGGTGGCACTAGTGGTAAATGACCCACCTGCCAGTACAGGAGACATAAGAGACACAAGTTCCATCTCTGGCTTGGGAAGATTCCCCTGGAGGAGGGCATGGCAACCCACTCCAGTATTCTTGCCTATATATAGAATCCCATGGACAGAGGAGCCTGGAGGGCTATAGTCCATCGTGTTGCAAAGAGTCTGACTCTACTAAAGCGACTTAGCACACACACACGTATCATGTACACAGCTAATTGCCAAGTTAGGAACATAGTGTGCCATGTTTTCATTTAAAGTTCATACACACACAAGGTTGGAGGAGATCCTTCTCTTCTCTAGGAAACTGCATTTTAGAGTCAACCTTGAAAGCATGTCCATACATATGAACCATGATGCTTGCTGTGACAATCTCCTTTCTATACATTTTCAGAATCTTTTTGTAAGAGGATTTGAAATCTCCATGGAATACTAAACGTGGTATAGCTGATCTCTTCACAGGGAAGATGCAAGATGAGATATATCTGGATATTTGCATAACAGACTCAGAGTATTAGCAATTAAAGCAAAATTCTAAAATTTAGGTAATACATAAGTACAGAGCTTTGAACAAAGCAACAAAGGCATACCTGGAGAACATTTACTAATGGAGATTTTCATAGTACTACAGAAATGATCTATTCAAATTATTGACACCGGTGAAGTAGATATAAAAAGATATTTAATCACATAGTTTTCTTTCATTGATCATGTAGATGTATACTTAGATATTAAATTTTGTGCTGTCTTTGAAATGACTGTATTATTATGGTCAAGATTTTAATTTTTGAATTGTGGGAATACAAATAAACATATTTTTAATTCAGGTATATTAGTTTGACTGGGCTGCCATCACAAAATAGCACAGAAACAATAGAATGCATTGTTTCACAATTCTGGAGATTAGAAGTCCAAAATGAAGATGTTGGTAGGGTTGATCCCTTCTGACAGTTGTGAAGGAGGACCTGTTCTATGTTTCTCTCCTTGGCTTACAGATGGCCATCCCCTCCCTATGTCTCTTCATATCATCTTCCCTTTATATGTGTCTTGGTGTATAAATTTTCCCTTTTTATAAGAACACCGGCCATATTGGATTAGAGTCCATCCTAATTATCTTATTTTAGTTTGATTGCCTCTGTAAAAACCTTATCTCCAAATAAGGTCACCTAATGAAACATCAGGATTCAGACGTCAACATTTGATTTTGTGGGGGAACACAATTTAACCTATAACCTACTTATTGAGTGATAATTTACATGGAGTAAAATGAAACATTTTTTTGATATGTGTAAATGTAATCACCACCACAATCAAGTTATAGAATAGTTTCATCACTCCCAAATATTTTTGTAATATTTTAGTAGTCAGATGCTTGTGTGCTAAATCATCTCTGACTCTTTGTGACCCCCATGGACTGTAGCCCACCAGGCTCTTCTGTCCATGGAATTTTCCAGGCAAGGATACTGGAGTGGGTTTCCATTTGCTCCTCTAGGACATCTTCCCCACCCAGGGATGGAGCCCATGTCTCCTGCATCTCCTGCATTGGCAGATGGATTCAATACCACTGCACCACCTGGGAAGCCCATTTTTGGTAGTCAATCCTTCCTATAATACAAGTGACTGGCAACAACTGATTTGTTTTGCCATGAAAATACTTTTGTCATGAAAACAAAATTATACATATATAACCTTTTGTATCTAGCTTATTTCACTAAATATAATGTTTTGGGGAGTCATCCGTATAGTTGCATGGGTCAACTGATCATTCATTTTTATTGCTAATCATTATTCTATTACACAGATGTACCACAATTTATTTACTCATTAGTGCAAATTTGGATAATTCCCAGCTTTTTTGCTATTCTAAATAAAGCTTTCTAAACATTTTTATATAGATCTTTATGTGGAAATATTCATTCTTATTTAATCCTTTTGGGTCAGATTTCTCAATTATATGGTAAGTATACATATCATTTTATAGGAAATCACCATTCTATTTTCCAAATTATTTTGTCACTTGGCATATTCAACAGCAAATATAAATGTATTAATTTTTTTTCATCCTTACCAGCAATATATATAATCTTCATTTGGTTTGTTTGATAATTTTTGCCACTTTAGTAGGTTTATTCTGGTGTCTTGTTATGGCCCTAGTTTAAATTTCCCAAACAGCTAATATCAATAACATTGGACATTCTTTCATATGCATAATTGTCAGTTGTATTTTCTCTTTGTGAAGTGTCTTTGCAAATTCTCCATTATAATTTTTTTATGCTGTTTGTCATCTTGAGTCATAAGAGTTCTTTTTGGGTTTTCCAGGTGCATAGGCCATAAAGAGTCAGACATGACTGAGCATGCACATAAACACAACTGTTCTTTGTACTTTCTTTACTAAATCATTTAAAATATATATTTGTGAATATATTTCCAAGTCATGATTATTTATTTTTTTTTTTATTGTGTTCTACAAAGAAGAGAATATTTTTATTTTTGGTGAAGTCAAATTTGTCAAAATCCACATTTATTGTGTGTGTGTGTATTTTGTCTAAAAATTGTCAAAGATTTTCTTTCATGTTTTCTAGTAGAGTGTTTATAATTTTAAAGCTTATATCACGATCTTGAAAATTTTCAATAAATCTTAATCTTTCTCAGTAATATGGTAAGTGTACATATTATTTTACAGGAAATCACCATCCTATTATTTTGTCACTTGGCATATTCAGCAGCAAATATGAATGTGTTAATTAAGATTTTTTAACTTTTAAATTTATTTTTGACTTTAGATATTCAAATATTCCAGTAACATTTGTTGAAAAGATAATATTTTTCCATTAAGTTACTTTGATGACTTTGTTGAAATCAATCAGTAATGTATTTGTGGGTCCCTTTCCAGTAACATGTTCTGTTCTATTGTTTTACAAGTTTAATGTTATACAAAATCCCCACTGTTTTAATTAGTGTAACTTAGAATTAATTTAAAAATAAGCTACCATGGGTTCTCCAGTTTTCTTTTTCTTTCAGATGAAATATAATTTACCCATGAAAATTGTAACTTTAAAGTGTTATTATTCAATTCATAAGTTTGTGCAATCATCATCACACAACTCTAGAAAATTTTCATCACTTCAAAAAGAAGCATTGTATCCTTTATCTGTTTCTCCCATTCCCATTCCTCCAGTCTTTGGTATGAAAATTAATGAGATCACTACTTTGGGGGCTCAGAGGGTGAGGTCCCTGACCACATGGGATGAGAGAATGGAGTTACAATCTTATTACACTGAGGACAGAGTATATTGTCACAAAGATTATTCTCAGGCACTGAAATCTGATGGAATTTGCTTTTGTGAATTTTAGACTTCATTTGTGACTCATATTTACCTTCACATTTATCACGTTTAGAATGAGATAGCCTCCCTGATGCTTGTCTCACCATATTTCTGAAGCTGATAGTGTGTTTTCAAGGTTTCACAGATAGACAGATAAGGAGAAATTTTGTCCCAGGATGGATGGTACACAAAGTCTCACCCAAACTGGATTTTGATGTTTTAGAACTTTCTATTTTCCAAGTTAATTAAAACATATAGGATAGAAGTCCATGTGAAGGTGAATATATGGTTGGAATGATTCACATACAAGGCAAGGAACACCAAGGATTACCAGCCACTCTAAGAATCTAAGATTCTGGAATCAAGATTGCTGAGAGAAATATCCATAACCTTAGATATGGAGATGATACCACCCTTATGACAGAAAGTAAAGAGGACCAAGAGAAAATCTTGGTGAAGGTGAGGGAGGAGAGTGAAAACCTGGCTTAAAACTCAGCATTCCAAAAACTAAGATCATGGCATCCAGCCCCATCACTTCATGGTAAATAGATAGGGAAACAATGGAAACAGTGACAGACTTTATTTTCTTGAGCTCCAAAATCACTGCAGATGGTGACGGCAGCCCTGAAATGAAAAAAATGCTTGATCCTTGGAAGAAAAGCTATGACCAATCTAGACAGCATATTAAAAAGCAGAGACATTACTTTACTGGCAAAGGTCCATCTAGTTAAAGCTATGGTTTTCCCAGTAGTCATATATAGATGTGAGAGTCAGACCATAAAGAAGACCAAGCACCAAAGAACTGATGCTTTTGAACTGTGGTGTTGGAGAAAACTCTTGAGAGTCCCTTGGACAGCAAGGAGATCATACCAATCAATCCTAAAGAAATCAATCCTGATTATTCATTGATAGGACTGATGCTGAAGCTGAAGCTCCAGTACTTTGGCCACTTGATGCAAAGAGCAGATTCATTGGAAAAGACCCTGATGCTGGGAAAGATTGAAGGCAGGAGGAGAAGGAGATGACAGAGGATGAGATGGTTGGATGGCATCACCAACTCAATGGACATGAGTTTGAGTAAGCCCGGGGAGATGCTGAAGGACAAGGAAGGCTGGCATACTGCAGTCCATAGGGTGGCAAAGAATCAGTGTTCACGACTGAGTGAACAAAACAAACAAGTCAAAATCTAAAAGAGTCAAGGAAGGGTCCTCCTCTAGTGTTTTCAGAGCAAGCATGATCCTGCCTACACTTTGATTTTGGACTTGTTGCCCCCCATAAATGTGAGATAATTTATTTTTTGTAATTTCTATCACTGTCTTATAATTTTAAATCAATTTATACATGTTTTTTTCCTGTTTTCATTAAATCTTTTAGCATGTTAATCACTGTTATCTTCAAGACTCAGTTTAAGAGATACTATATTTGGGCTTTCTCTGAGTCTGCTTCCATGAATTGTTTTATCTCTTGATCAAGGCCTGAGTGGATGTATGTGTGTGTATAAATCTCATAACTTTATTTCATGCTAGACATTAAGTATCGGAGAAGGCAATGGCACCCCATTCCAGTAGTCTTGCCTGGAAAATCCCATGGACAGAGGAGCCTGGTGGGCTGCAGTCCATGGGGTTGCTAAGAGTCGGACACGACTGAGCAACTTCACTTTCACTTTTCACTTTCATGCACTGGAGAAGGAAATGGCAACCCACTCTAGTGTTCTTGCCTGCAGAATCCCAGGGATGGGGGAACCTGGTGGGCTGCTGTCTATGGTGTTGCACAAAGTCGGACATGACTGAAGCAACTTAGCAGCAGCAGCAGAAGACATCAAGTATAGAAGGACAATGGAAACTGAGGCCAAGAGTATTTATAACCAATAATGGGCACCTCAGTTCGTCTGCACAGACACTAGTGTGGGGAGTTGGCAATCTAATATGTCATGCAGATAGGTTTGTGATTTGTGTTGGCAATTTTTGTGTTTGGTATACAATAGTTTTCAAATTCCTTCTTGCTGGCTTTCTCTTAGTGTTTTTAATCCAATCTCAGCTTTCCACAATTTCTCTACCTTTCGTGCCACAGATAGGGTATTGCCCCACACTATTACCCTGTTTATCAGTAGCCTGATGTTACCTGTTAGGAATTGCTAGGTGTATGCTAGGGGCAATTATCCTGTCCTAACTTCAGTATGGGCCTTCTTAGCATTTCTGCTTTTTCCCACTGTATGGAATCCAAATGCCACTTTTATGTCCAGTGGGCTGTATGATATCCCCAGTGGCAGATGCAGTTTGCTTCCACTTGTCCTCCAGAAGCAGTATATCTTTGTTTGAGACCTAAAACGAGGAAGTTGTGTTACCTCTCACCTTATGTTTGAGGATTTGCTTTGTACATCAAAGGGTCCAAAACACAGGCAATGTATTTTACCTTGATTCCACTGATAGACTCACTTTCTTTATACCTATGTCCCTATGCCCCTAGTAGGGGCTCCTTTTGGTCTTCAGCCTTGCTTCAGATCTTTCTTATAAACCTACTGGAAGAATCTTGCATGTGAATGAAAAATCTCTTTTTGTACAGGGCTCCTATTTACTCTAATTATACTAGTCCACACTCAGCCTTTTAGATTTAGCTATAATATTAGCTGATTTCATTTTACCCTTTTATGTGAAGGTCATCTTTTATTTTCCCTTTTCCATGTCTGCCCAAAGTAGAAGAGATAACAAATCTCATTCATCTTCGAAGAGGCTTGTCACCATTTGGAATTCAGTTATCATGGTGGCTTTGAGAGCTCAGCTCTCTGAAAGGCTTAAAACAAGTTATGTTTTGTAAATTATCCTTTGCATTGAAATGGTGTCTTTTGTGTCTCTCTGCAACCCAAGTCATAGGAGAAGTCCAATAACTTTCAAATTACTTAATATTTACTATCACCTGAATGAAGTACAAACAATGAAAGTTCATATCAAATATTAACCACTTGGCTAAGAAGCCCTTTATTTGACCTTGGAAGAGTATTTTATTTATAAGATAAACCTACTTAAATAGGAAAATACCTTGACTGAAAAGAAATAAAGGCAATAGAAATAAATTACAACTTCTAGAAAACTGGATTAGCCTTTTTCTCAGAGAAAATTAAATATTATAGAACATTATAATTTATGTATATGCTCTTATATAATGCTATCAATCACATACTATTCCATTTCTTATATGATACCAGAGTGATATTTCTAAATAAAAATATGATTATACCATACACTTGCTTTTAATCTTGAGTAGTTCCTCATTGCTATCAGAATAAAGGCAAATCTCCTTAGCATGATCTTTAAGACCCTAAACAGGCCAAGAGTCTGCTTATCTGTCCAGTGTTATCTCTCTTTGCTTTTCTCATTATGTTTCACACTCCTGTCATTCTGACCTTATTTTCCTTCCTAGAAAGAACCCTGTTTCTTCTTCCCCCTGGACTTCCACAAATCATCAATCTCTGTCTAAATTAATCCATCTTTCTCAAGTCATTACGCCACCTTAACTGGTAACTCTTTTTCTATCACTATGATTCAATATAGAAGCTACTTTTTCTCTGTAGCCTTGTTGGTTTTCAGTCACTAAGTCACATCTAACTCTTTGTGACGCCATGGACTGTAGTCCATCAGGCTCTGTCCTGTCTGTCTGTGGGATTTCCCAGGCCAAAATACTGGAGTGGGCTGCCATTCCTTTTCCAGGGGATCTTCCCGGATCAGGAATTGAACCTGCACCTCCTGCATTGGCAGGTGAATTCTTTACCAGTGAGTCACCAGGGAAGTCCTCTTTGATCTCTAAAGGATGCATTATTTCCTCTTTCATATGTTTCTGAATAACCCATTGATTCATCACTTGCTGTTGTTGCTATTGCTTGATCATGTATACATATTAATTACAATAGCCAAAGCAATGAAAAGTCAGGGACTATGTGTATCCACTGTATTCTTTTCCAGATCCTAGACACAGCCCCAGGAACATGCTGTCTATTTGCTGTATATGAAAGAGTGAATGTTCTTTCTATTTACTGGTACAACTGCTCATTTTATTTATAAAAGTCATGAAATATTGAAAATTGTACCTGTTACTCTGCTTTTCCAGATGAAATTATTTTCTTCCAAAAGCCATTATTAATATATCTCTCAAAATTTAATCATCTTTTCCTTACTCTAAAGGCTCAATGAGTAATATTAGTGGGCAGAATGCACATAAAGAGAAACTAGGACTTAAATAAAGGGTGACATCAACACGGTTCAGTGTCTTTTAAACTTTCATGATACCACTGTGAATAGAGTGACTCATTTCCATCAAATCATGTTATAGAAATAAAAATGAACAAGTTCAACTTTATATCTGAACATATTTGAGCAAAGGGATGACTTTGTTTCAGAAGACTTACCATTTCACATTTACTCTGGTGTATGTACTTGGGCTTAATGCACAGAGGTTTCTAATGAGATTGAGTAATTCTACCCAAATTTGTTCCTCAACCATGGAGTATAGCAGTTAAGAAGGAAGTCTAATCTGTGGTTCTCGTAATCATGTTGAAATGAAATGTTGGCCCTTTCATTTTTCAAATAAGGAGACTAAATTGCAGTGAATATCATATATAGGCATACCTCTGAGATTTTGTAGGTTTTGTTCTAGACCACCACATTAAAGCAAATATTGCAATAATCCAAGCCACAATAACTTTTTTTGTTTGCCAGTGCAAATGGAAGTTATGTTTATATTGTACTGTGGTCTATTAAGTGTATAATAGTATTCTGTCAAAAAAAGTATAGTTACTTTATTTATTGCTAAATAAAGCTGAAACAAATCAGTTACATCAAAGATCACTCATCAAAGATCCCCAAAACCTAATATGAATCAAAAAAGTTTGAAATAGCCTAAGAATTATCAAAATGTGACACAGAGACATGAAATGAGAAAACACTGTTGGAAAAATGGCATCAATATATTTGTTCGATGCAGGATTACCACAATACTTATCTGAGAAAAGCACAGTATCTGTGAAGTGGAATGAAGCAAAACACAACAAAATGAGGTGTGCCTGTACATGTCTCAGGAGAAAATAATTGTTCCATAAAACTAAATATAAATAAATGAAAAATTATGTGCTTGAAGCACTTATAGGTTTTTCACTTGTTTGAATTACATCCAAGTTTTCTGGAATCATATGTCAAAAATTAAGAGTTATATTTTAAGGTTATATGGTTTAGAGTAAAGGGCACTGAGACTGCAAATAGACGCAAGGATATTTGATCATGCACAATACTTAAGTGATTATTTTTAGTACATTATAATATCCAATAAAGTAGCCTGAGGGTTGGCTCAGATGATAAAGAATCTGCCTGCAATACAGGAGACCCAGGTTCAATCCTTGGGTTAGGAAGATCCCCAAGAGGAGGGAATGGCTACCCCCTCCAGTATTCTTGCCTGGAGAATTCCATGGTCAGAGGAGCCTAGTGGACTACAGTCTATGGGGTTGCAAAGAGCTGGATACGACTAAGCAACTAATATTTTCCATTTCAGAATGCCCACTAAGTGGGATGAAGTTTAGATACACCCTTAAGACTCAACTCACTACCAGTGAAAGCAAATCTCAGACTTTTTCTACCACATATATAATCATTTACTGATCACAGATTAACAAAACACTACAGAAGAGTCTATAGTCTGTTCTTTAATCTTGATATAGTCCAGCTGTCTGGAATTTATCTGTGCTCTGAGATCACCTTACATAAAAGTTTCACTTGAGTTAGATAAGACGAAATCCTACACACTGACTTAGATTATCTTTCCAGGTAGTATAAGTCAAGAAGAACCCCCTCTACACAATGCTTTGTTTTTTTAAATTTTTTTTATTTTTTTTAGCAGTGCAACTGTGGCCACCATTCCTAAAAGTTCTAGGCCTGAATGAATTCTTGGTTTATACCTTATTTATCTAAAATTTAGTGAAAAAAGTGAAAAAGTGTGAGTCACTCAATCGTATCCAACTCTTTGCAACCCTGTGGACTTTTGCCCATCAGGCTTCTCTGTCCAGTAATTCTCCCCAAGAATAGAGAGGTGGGTTGTGATGCCCTTCTGCAGGTATCTTCCCAACCCAGGGAATGAACCCAGGTCTCCTGCACTGGAAGCAGATTCGTTACCATCTGAGACACCAGTAGTGCCTTGAAAATGCATTATCCAATCTACATACCTCAAGTATCTTTAGTTTCACATAAAACCCATTTCTATTATTCAGTCTGTTAGTTAAGACACCTAACAGTTTACCAATAAAATATTCTACTATAATGTTGGCTGACATTTCTAGAATGATGATTCTCCTTTTGGAAAACTAGCTACACTTTCTAATTCTGTGAAGAAAATAGCACAGTAGCTTGCTGAAATCCTTTCAAGTTGTTTAATTGATTCACACAGTCCTTGGAGGTAAATTCATAAGGGATTGGGGAGAACCACCCTTTTTCCATTTATATTTAATGTATGTGTTTTGTAAAGTACTATTCTACTTTGCATTTTACATTCACTTTTATAATTACCTTAAGCTTTGATGAAGGAAGTCCTTATTTAATTGTGGACATTTTCATTGTGAGAAGGTTGTTTGTAATCCTTCAGGGACTACCTAACTGAGAGTTATAGTGCTCTGCTTTAAGAATAGAGCAATTAAGTCTATTTTTGTTTTATAGTCAAATGAACAACAAAGCTTATTTTTAGAGAATTTAATTCCAAGTACATAAACTAAATATGGCACCAGAAAAAAATATTGTGTATATAATGTCAAAATTTTGGTAAATGGAAGTGCAACTTGGACTGCCTATCCATGAGTTCTATACCCACCCAATCAATCAATCACAGATGCAATCAATCACTAATGTAAGACACTAGAAGAAATCTTTAATGTTTTGAAAAGCAAAACTTGAATCTGCAGTACACTGGCAAATATAGAGAATTTACATTGTATTAGGTATTACAAGGAATCTAGAGATGATTTAGACTCGGGAGGATGTGTGTAGGTTATATGTAAATACTAGTCATATTATGTGAGACTTCAGCATCTGTGGATTTTGGTACTGCTGAGTGTCCAGGAACCAATTCCCCTGGGAAACTGAGAAATGACTCCATGTAATATATGTTCCCACTTGTATGTGGGCATATTTATATTTCCTTTAAAATGATTAATTCAGTAACTAAGCAAATATTTATTGAATTCCCACTGTGAACCAAACTAATCCAGATCTTGAGCAAGAAACAATAAATCTTCAAAGCGCTGAGGAAGAGAGGAAGATGGAGAGGTGGGGAAAAGAGAGAGAGAGGTGGAAGAGGTGAGACTGGTGGGAAAGGGGAGGAGAGGATAGGAAGAGAAAAAAAGAAGGGTATTTATAAAACTGCTAAACAAATCATTTCCAAGGTAATATAAAGGGCGGCTGAAGAGAAATATGGATAGTTCAGGTAACAACTTAAAAAAGAACTGACATAATTAAATTCACCAGTTGGACATAGGAGAGTTTCAAATGTTCTCTTGGGTACTAGATTTTAAGCAATATATTGAGTAATTCAAGTTTGTTACATTGACTTTCAGAAATGTTTGTCCTGTGTGACACTACATCAGTAAGAAGTTCTAGATATATTTTTTTTCCTTCAAATTGTATGTGTTTAACTAAATGTACCCAAGTGACTAATTCTGGCCAATGAGATGAAGATACAAGCCTTTATAACTGGTAACTCAGGTAGAAGTCCTGCTTTTGGACCTTTCCATTTTCCTTTCTCCTGGACTAGTAGTGTAAGGGCTGATGCAGAGTCACTACAGCATATGAGGTGATCAGAAGGTATAACCACAGGTTAAAGCAGTAAAAGAGAAGGACAGAAGTAGCCCAACTCTGTGAAGACTATTGATGCTTTATCTCAACTTTGGTTTCAGTTCAGTTCACTTCAGTCACTCAGTTGTGTCCGACTCTTTGCGACCCCATGAATTGCAGCGTGCCAGGCCTCTCTGTCCATCACCATCTCCCGGAGTTCACTCAGACTCATGTCCATCTAGTTGTTGATGCCATCCAGCCATCTCATCCTCTGTCGTCCCCTTCTTCTCCTGCCTCCAATCCCTCCCAGCATCAGAGTCTTTTCCAATGAGTCAACTCTTCCTATGAAGTGGCCAAAGTACTGGAGTTTCAGCTTTAGCATCATTCCTTCCAAAGAAATCCCAGGGCTGATCTCCTTCAGAATGGACTGGTTGGATCTCCTTGCAGTCCAAGGGACTCTCAAGAGTCTTCTCCAACATCACAGTTCAAAAGCATCAATTCTTTGGCACTCAGCTTTCTTCACAGTCCAACTCTCACATCCATACATGACCACAGGAAAATCCATAGACTTGACTAGACAGACCTTTGTTGGCAAAGTAATGTCTCTGCTTTTGAATATGCTATCTAGGTTGGTCATAACTTTTCTTCTAAGGAGTAAGTGTCTTTTAATTTCATGGCTGCAGTCACCATCTGCAGTGATTTTGGAGCCCCCCAAAATAAAGTCTGACACTGTTTCCACTGTTGCCCCATCTATTTCCCATGAAGTGTTGGGACCAGATGCCATGATCTTCGTTTTCTGAATGTTGGGCTTTAAGCCAGCTTTTTTATTGTTCTCTTTCACTTTCATCAAGAGGCTTTTTAGTTCCTCTTCACTTTCTGCATTTGCTTACTTTCAAACTTCTTTATGAAAAAAGAATAAAAGTTTCACTTGTTTTTATGCTAATATTCTTAACTCATTAATCAGACTAGAAGAGTAAAGAGATTTTGTAAAATTTTGCTAATTTTTTTCTTTTCTACATAGAAAAAAAAATGTCTCCAATTTTAAGGCAAGAATATACAATGGGGCAAAGATAGCTTCTTCAATAAATGGTGCTGGGAAAACTGGACAGCAACATGTAAAAGAATGAAATTAGAACACTTCCCAACATTATACACAAAGATAAGCTCAAAATGGATTAAAGACCTAAATGTAAGACCAGAAACTATAAAACTCTTAGAGGAAAACATAGGCAGAACACTTGATGACATTAATCAAACCAAGATCTTCTATGACCCACCTCCTAGAGTAATGGAAATAAAAACAAAAGTAAACAAGTGGGGCCTGATTAAACTTAGAAGCTTTTGCACAGCAAAGGAAACTATAAGCAAGGTGAAAAGACAACCCTCAGAATGGGAGAAAATAATAGCAAGTGTAACAACTGTCAAAGGATTAATTTCCAAAATATACAAGCAGCTCATACAACTCAAAACCAGAAAAACAAACAACCCTATCAAAAAGTGGGAAAAAGACCTAAACAGACATTTCTCCAAAAAAGACACACAGATGGCTAACAAACACATGAAAGGATGACATCACTCATTAGTAGAGAATTGCAAATCAAAACTACAATGAGATATCACCTAACACTGGTCAGAATGACCACTATCAAAAAGTCTGCAAACAATAAATGCTGGAGAGGATGTGGAGAAAAGAGAAGGCTCTTGCACTGTTGGTGGGAATGTAAATTGATACAGCCACTATGGAAGACAGTATGTATATTCCTTAAAAACTTAGGAATAAAACCACCATATGACCCAGCAATCCCACTCCTAGGCATATACCCTGAGGAAACTAAAATTGAAAAACATACATGTATCCCATTGTTCATTGCAGTACTATTTATAATAGCTAGAACATGGAAGCAATTTAGATGTCCATCAACAGATGAATTAATAAAGAAGTTAGGGTACATATACACAATGGAATATTATTCCGCCATAAAAAGGAACATGTTTGAGTTGTTCTAGTGAGGTGGATGAACCTAGAACCTATCATACAGAGTGAAGTTCATCAGAAAGAGAAAGATAAATATCATGGTCTAACGCATATATACAGAATTTAGAAAAATGGTACTGAAGAATTTATTTACAGGGCAGCAATGGAGAATCTTACATAGAGAATAGACTTAGGGATGTGGGGAAAAAGAAGGAGAGGGTGAGATGTTGGAAAGAGTAATATGGTATGGAAATTTACATCACTATATGTGAAATAGATCGCCAACGGGAATTTGCTGTATGGCTCAGGAAACTCAAACAGGGGCCCTATATGAACCTAGAGGGATGGGATGGGGAGGGAGATGGGAGGGAGTTTCAAAAGGGTGGGGATATATGTATACCTATGGCTGATTCATGTTGAGCTTTGACAGAAAACAGCAAAATTCTGTAAAGCAATTATCCTTCAATAAAAAAATAAATTAATTTTAAAAAGTCTCCACTTTTAAACTTTATATATGGGGAGAAATTTCAAAATCTCATTAGGGCTCATCTTAACTGAATATGACCTCAACTCAACTTGATTATATCTTCAAAGATACTGTTTTCAAATAAGATCGTGTCTGTAGATACCAGGAGTTAGTATTTTAACATATCATTTGAGGGAAAACAACTCAGCCCACAACACTGGAACTGCATCAGACGCGAATGTCATCTGTGAATTTGGGTTTGGAATTAAATTAGCAAGATTCACGTTTAATTGTCATAACTGATATACAGTTGTTTGCAATCATGGAGATGTTACCACGTGACAAGCAATGTATTAAACTCTTTCCAAGCATTATTCCCTGTATGTCTAACATTTGTAAAACCAATAAAGCTTCCTGTAAAATATTATAAAGCTGAAATAAGATCAAATTATAGAAATAGATAAAATGGCTTTATTTTCAAGAATAACAAGAACACAAATCTTGAAAAATAAAGCTAAAATGAGAACTTAAAGATGAGATTAGACTGAGACAAATCCAGCTGCTTCTTTGTAGGGATGTTACTTGGATCTTGATCAAATAAACAGACTCTAAAGAAAAGCATGATTCAGCTGAGGAAATTGAACATTAATTTATATTTGGTGATATTAAAGTAATTGTTGCTAATCTGATTTAGGCGTGATAATGCTTAGGAGTTATCTTTATAAAAAGTTTTCCTGTGTCTTAGAAATACCTACCACAATATCTACAGATACCATGTTCTGATGGTTAGGATTTTTCTGATGCAGTAAATGACTATGAATTAGTAACTGTAGATATTGGATGTAGAGTTTCATTATGATATTTAAATTTTTTTTCAATATATTTGAAATGTTAATAATGAATAAAATAGTTAGAAAATAACTGATATATAGCAATGAAAGCCACATGTCTTTATAACAATCCATTCCCTTTACCCGAAAGGAAGAATAAAGAATATGTCTCAATTGCATAAATTTTACA
This sequence comes from Ovis aries, assembly GCF_016772045.2. Lineage (NCBI taxonomy): Eukaryota > Metazoa > Chordata > Mammalia > Artiodactyla > Bovidae > Ovis > Ovis aries. The sequence goes on from NC_056061.1 coordinate 65,435,360, forward strand.
ACTTAAAAGATTTTAACATAATTTTACTGATATTGCATCAAATCCACCCAAAATACAGGGAGGTATGTGGTGTTTTCACAATGTTTTTTCAAAGTAAGCAAAAAAGCTAAGTCAATTTTCTTTTTTCCAATCGAAGAATCAAGTTTCAAATTCTTTTCCTTCAGGAATTCCCCATCTTGGAATTGTATTTATAGCATCTCAACTTTCATTTTTTAAATTTCATTTCAAATCAATTGAGATTTTCAATGTGAGAGAGAGAGAGAGAGAGAGAGAGAGAGAGAGAGAGATTTGACCTATTAGAACCCAAACATGGATACATATGGGCTTCTGCTTGCAATAAGTAAAGAATCTGCTTGCAATTAAGGAGACCTGGGTTGGAGACCTGGGTTTGATCCCTGGATTGGGAAGGTCCCCTGGAGAAGGGAAATGTTGCTCTCACTCCAATATTCTGCCCTGGATATTTCCATGGACTATACAGTCCATGGGGTCTCAAAGAGTCCCCATGGTGGCTCAGAGGGTAAAGCATCTGCCTGCAATGCAGGAGACCCAGGTTCGATTCCTGGGTCAGGAAGATCCCCTGGAGAAGGAAATGGCAACCCACTCCCGTATTCTTGCCTGGAAGATCCCATGGACTGAGGAGCCTTGTAGGCTACAGACCATTGGGTCGCAAAGGGTCGGACACGACTGAGTGACTTTCAGTTTCAAGGATACATATTTCTGTGAAATACTCATTAACAATTTACCACTTATCTGCTATTATCTGAAAACTGTTTTGATACAACTGAGTGATGTTTTCACAGGAAACAAATTTTTTAATGCAAAAATAGAAATAAGATAACATCAAAACACAGGAAAGAGTAATGTGTGGAAAAGGAAAAGAAGGGAGAAAGTATTAGTTAATAGGAATTTGAAACTTGTGACTGTAAGAATCACAAAGAAAATCATAGCTCAGAATAAGTGAAGGGCATGAGAAATGGAGGATGTCAGGCTCAGGCTCAGGTGCACAGCCATGCCTTAGACAAGGTATGAAGTGCTCAAGTTAGTCTTGGGCCTTGGCTTCCTGACTTCTGCCACTGCTGGTAGTAGTCAGGTGTACACAGACACAAAGGGTGATGTATTTTTTTAGATTTTTAAAAGCATTATTTTATTTTGGTAGGAACCAGCATGAAGAAATATATGTTAAAGAAGAATTTGTATGTGAAATTTTATCATCTGGAGATTTGCTACAGAGAATTCTGTAATTTTTTTTCACAAATCATATCTATTTCCTCATAAAAATTGTTGATCATTCAAGCCTGAGAAAGGCAATATAAATGAGGTTTGTTGTGTACTAAGCTCACTAAAAATCAATTTATAAGGCAAAAGGCTTTGGAGAAACAAAATGTACCTTTCTACATTCAAAAAGAAAGAAAGAAAACAACTTCAGACATAAAAATAGAAGTATAATCATTCCTTTCCTGTGGCATGGAATATATACTCAAAAACATTTTAAAAATAGTATAACTTAAAGGAAATTTTCAGATGACTGTTTGTGACATTGGAGCTGGAAACAACAGGGGTTCTGAAGCCTGTTATTCTTGATATAAGGGAGTTATAGACATCAAAGAAGAGAAATGGTCATGAGTTACAGTGAATGAAAGATTTTCCAGAACTTTGTCAATTACTCCCTTGTCTTGGAAGACATTCTGGAAAGGCCGCACATTTTGTGACTGCAAACAATTCTTTGTACAGAAGGGCTAAGCTGCTATAAGTCATGAAGAGTTCTCATTCTGTCTTGTTAAAGAAAAAAAAGTGAAAGAAAGAGAAAAAAATGGGAAACCACTCTGTGTGTGTGTGTGTGTGTGTGTGTGTGTATGTATAGATAGATAGATAGATGTGGATATATTATGTTATGGGTATAAGAAAATAGCTGAGAAGTAGTGTGGTATAGAATGAATGGTTAAGAGTTCAGGATTTCGAATAAGATTACCTGGCTTCAAATTCCACCTTAATTATTATCCACATGTATCTCTAAGACTTGACCTTCTTATTTCTGAAATGGGATTAAATAGGTTTTTATAAGATTAAGGTGTAATAATGCATGTAGCATGTTTAGCATGGTGCCTGCCATATGTTAATTGTTGAATAAGTGTTATTAATAATCATTTTCTTAGTATTACTCATATTATCATCACTAGCTGATGCTAATGAAATGAATCATTTATGACAATAAAATTTTATTATGACCAACTTGGAATATCTTTAGAATTTGGATATTAGCTAAAGTGATTATCAACACTATTTCTGGCTTATATCTGTAATTATCTTTTAATGTACAAACATTGCCGTGTAATATGTTACTTCTTATGAGGTCAAGCATTCCTTGCCCAGCCTCTCCTGGTTAGAATTCAGGTGCATGCAAACACAGAGTTTTAAATGTTTACCACATGACCCTCAAATGCAGGGGTAGATCTAGGGCAGGGATCCCTCATTCTCAACGATAGATGAAAAACAGAGATATATTGTCACAAGCTCTGACTGTGCTTTCTCTCTAAAAGATTACAAATCCATGTGGTCTACAGACATCTTACTGTGTATGGGGCCAGCAGAAGACTAGAGCAAGGATTGATGAAAGGAACTTCTGTTTTTGAAATACTGGAAGCCTCTGCATGCTCTTACGAAATAGAATCCAGTGCTAGTGCTTTTCACTTTTATTTCCAATGCAACATTTTACAGTTGCATTTCCCCCCTTACAAATGTGAAAACTACTGAGAAATACACTGATTCATTCACCACTAAGTAATTGGGTACCACTGGTATAGAACAACCCCTGGAAGAGATAGTCTAACTTGAGAGCCTTCCAGATGAATTTTTCCATGAGTTCTGTTAATTCAACATTTGTGCTAATTGCAGAAAATAGTGTGATTCCTTCTAGGTGCCATAAAACCTATGCTATTTTTCCATACAACAACCTCATCAGCTCTTAAATGGCTAAACCAAGCAATCCTCACAGGATTCTGGATTCAGAAGGAACCTCAAGAGACCCACAAGTAATTTATTGGTGTTCCTATGGATGTCCAGTGAGTTTGATAGTTTACCTGGGATATTTGCAAAAAAGTTGTCAAAGGTCTCTCAGGATCCGTAGAACTCAGATTTGCATAGACCACTCCTTTGCAAATTAAAGGGCTGAAGTGGGTTCCCTATGAGTTCTCCTGCATCCAGAGCTCCAGCTAGATGGGCAATACTGAGAAAAGAGGATTCCATTGTCCTAGAAATGAATGACTTTCTTTGATTAGGTGTATTTTTCTCTTTGAATAAAACACTGGAAGATTACATGTGAGATGAACAATGTAAGTTGGAAAATTCAGTGGTTTCACTGAGAGAAAAACAAAGAGTCATCACTGAATTTAAGAGAAATACAGTAAGTAATCTTCAAAAGAAGATTAAAATTGAAAAAGAATGTTTCAATTCATTCCAGAAATAAATTAGTGTATTTGTTCTTCATGTAGAGTACTTATTACTTTTTTTTCAAATTATTTTTATTAAATCATTTAAACACTTTACTTTTAGAGTGAATACTGTGTATTATCATGTTTGAAATGCATTTATCAGTTGAATCTTCTTTTAAATTTTTATTGAAGCATAGTTGATTTACAATGTTGTGTTTAATTTCTGCTGTACAGCTGAGTGACTCAGTTATACATATATATGCTTTCTCATATTCTTTTCTGTTATGATTTATCACAGGATATGAACACAGTTGCATGTGCTCTACAGTAGACTGTCGAGGGCTTTGTTGATTATCTATCCTATATATAATAGTTTGCACACAACTGAACATATCTATGAAATGAAAATGTCTCACAAATCAGTTGCATCTTTAGTATTCAAAATTCAGAAAGCTCTATAAAGCACGTGAATTATAAATGTGTAAAATTATACACAGGTTAATACTGAATAATGATAGACATATTTCTACTCCAATCTTACAGGGAATTTTTAATCTGAAGTACAATTTAATCGATAATCAATAAAGCACATAACGGAAAGTATAAAAACACTAAATATTATGAATCTGAAACGGTTTCTGTTTGCGCTATAAACCTTCATATGCAGGGATCATGTGTGATGGATCTACATTGCTATTTATGAGCAAGAAATATAGGACTGCTTTTTATCCAGAGGCATTGTGGACAATGCTTGATCTTGCAGAAAAATCCCATTATATTGAATCTTATTAATGATGTATGAAACCTTATGTCTTTTATCATATTAATGATACATCACACCATAATTTTCATGTCTTTAATATTGTGTTTATGCCTTTAGCTAGAGTTAAAAGTGTAATTGTTAATAATCTGTAACACTAATAAGTTTGCCTTGAATGTGAAAAAAAAATAAATTCAAGTCAATTTTTATGGAATAACAGGCATGACTAATTCATGTGACTGCCCAAATGAGAGGTGTAAAATCAAAATAAGAAAACAAAAGTTTAAAAAACTTCTGGCCTCATAGTTAATGGCTGAGTGTACCCATGGGATTAAGCAATATTTTCTTTTTTGCTTTCTGGAATAAATTTTGTCTAATCAGAAATGTAACTTTTACAGTTCCTTGCCTTTTTCCATCTTTTTCTAGGTTCTTTCCTCTGTTGAGTCTTATAGCTTTTTATTTTTAGTGTCGGATCCCCTGGGCTCTTAGTTGCAATTTAATACTGAGCTTTACCATACAGCATGGTATATATGGTGTTGATTTTGTATGTCCTTTAGTTATCCTCCTTAATCCTCTCATCCTAATTCTACTCATCTTAATATATGTGATTTGCCTTACTGATAAGGCAATAAAGACTCTCTGATTCCAGCTTGACAGTCCTAAGGACTTCTGGGGAGGTGATGGGGCATTCTGATACTCTATCCTCAGTAGACAAGTCCACCTGCTCTGTAGCTGACCCAAGTGTTTAAGGGTGACGCATGTAATTATAGTATGTTTTAGCTGATATTCTTTTGTTCATTTATTTTTAATTTGAAAAAATATTTAGTGCCCAGTGTGACCCGAAATTACACAAGTACTGAAGAAATTTATAAAAGCAAAATATCAAGTTTCCTCCAATGTCATAATTCTTCTAAGTTATTTCTATCCATGTTCATTCATTTCGAAACAAAATGGAATTTAATATAGAACTGTTAAAATATTTACCAAATTAAGAGCTATCTAGCTCATGGAAAATAAATTTATCATTTAGACAGTTATTTTAATGATTTTTGATATAGCTACATGAATAAGTAAAAGAAGGCTCTAATTTTGTCAGAGAGGTAAAAGAAAATACAATGATTTTATAAATTCTCTTTGCATAGTAGAGAGATTAGGAGAGCAGACATTGGAGTCAAACTCTGGACCTATCAATCACAGTACTGACTTGCTGGGTAGATCTCTCTCTTACTTCATCTGTAAGACAGCGGCAGCATCAGTATCCATTACATAGAATTTTTATAAGGCTACTCTGAGTTAATATATATTAGTATTATAAAATAATGCCTGGCATACATAATGTTGGGCTGTGCTTAGTTGCTCGGTTGTGTCCTACTCTTTGCAACCCCATGGACTGTAGCCTGCCAGGCTCCTCTGTCCATAGGGATTCTCCAGACAAGAACACTGGAGTGAGTTGCCATGCCCTCCTCCAGGGAATCTTCCCAACCCAGCGATCGAACCCAGGTCTCCCACATGGCAGGCGGGTTCTTTACCATCTGAGCCACCATATATGGTCAATTAATATCTGTTATTTGTACAGGCATTGATACATTTAATAAGTAACATGCCTACTGATGTTGATGTTAATGAATGAACTTGTTTTATTTATATCCTGACCATCTTAAAAACTGAGTTGACACAGTCATCAAAAAGTCAGAGAAGAGAAGAAATGAGAGAAACAAGAAGAGCACAGACTTCTCTGAATGAGGCAAAGAGGATAAACTAATGAGTCTATAGTGAGCTGATTGTATATAATTTGAAACTCCTTTTTGGTTTTGTTTCCTGATAGCAAATGCAAAAGTGAAACCTAATGCACTACATTGTTTTATTCCTTTCCGCAATTAAATGCAGGCACTTCTCTCTGCCTTGACAGAATGATATTGAGTGATATTTTCAATTTTATTCTATTCTTGACCCTCAGGGAAACATTTATCTAGGACCTTACCTTTATTTATGACATTCTATCTTCTATCCTCTTGTTGGGAATAAGGCAAGAGCAGGCTAGCTCTGCCATCAAAGCCCATCATTAATACTAGTGAGATGCTGAACATCAGCCCTTTAAGTCAGCTCTTTAAAATTGTCACATCAGCCCTTTAAAAGCAAAAAAAAAACCATAATAGTAAACTATCACTCAATATCATAATGACACTATTTGGTTTCTAATTGTTGATGCCCCATCTGTAATCATATTAATACTATCAAATAGGAGTCTCATTCAGATTTAAAGTTAACTAGGACTCGATTTTATTAATAATGATTGCTACTTTATTATTTATCCTTTTACTTTTCAGTTTGTCCTTCAAATAACTATGTAGCTTACCATTTAAGGATGAATTTAATGGCATAAAATATTATGAAATGGCATTTTCTAGAATAAAAGACATTCAAATGATTCATTCCAGTTACTAACTAGAGCCCATGTGGGTGGGCATAAAAGAAGCATATAATTTGGAGTATGGGGAAGCAGGTGGGAGTGGAGTGCATCATATTACTTTATAGGCAAAATAGAACATGCCCTTTGGTTGCTCTGTTTCTCTTCTGCTGGAAGCTAATATTGCTGAATTTTGTGACCTCCCTCATATTTCTATCAAATTTAATGAAGCCTCATAAGCAAATAGATATTCATGTACTTCTGATCTTTATGACATCTGGATGTTCTGGTGAATATTAAGGCAATAAGCTGATAAAAATGGTATCCCTGTTATTTTATCATTAGGGGCTGTGTGTATGTGAGTGCTCAAAGAAGACATCACTTGTTATAATGTGCTATTTGCTAATATATTTATAAAAGAGTCATTAGGATGAATCATTATTCTCTGGAAACCAGATTCTCCCCAGTGGCTTCCGCACGGTTGGGTGAGTTAGTTGCCTGCATGTTAACCATTTCAAGGCACTGATGAGTCATATCTATAAATAACACTCAACACTGAATCCAAGTTGAGCTTTCAAACATATAGAGAACAGTAGGAGAAAAAGTATTGCAATGTACCTATTTTAGAATGCCCTCCCCCCCTTTTTTTGTTAAAGCATTCTGTTAAGCTAGCCTTAGGACTTAACTTTTAAGTCCCTGAATCACACGGTCTCTGAGGATGAGTCCCTTTATCTTGCAAGTCACAGCAAACTTGAGCAATTCCTGTTTTTCCTGCATGACAACAAACTTCTGCCTTTCCCCCTGGTTGTGCTCTGCAGTGCTGTTGGAGTCTGAGGCTTAACTCCTTAGGACAAGGAACTGACTCCTCTGGGTAGTGCCATCACAATAGTTTAGTGATGCCTGACATTGATGAGGTCTCTGTGCTATATTATAAAATGATACAAATGCATTAGGATAAGAAAAGCCTCTTAATTTCTTCCCCCTATAGTTACTTGATGCTTAATCTTAGTTATACAGAAAATTTCTTTGTGCCTGGCTGTAGAGCAGAGTCCTTGAACATCAGGTTTACATAAACCCTGCACTCATTTTCTGATTCTCCTTTCCTCCTACAACATAATGAAGTTATAGGCTTGCTTGGAAAACCATCGGGGATATAAAGTATGTTTTTCTTCTCCAAAATACCCAGTCCACAGTCTGTCTTGATGGCTGACAGGCAAACAGAATTTTCTAATGGTCAAAAGCAAATGTAAGATATTTCAGTCCTGAGATGCAGTGTCCATTGTGTAAGAATTCGCTTTTGCTTCCAGGACACCACTCCTATTCACTGGAAATATTTGCCTAGGATTTCCTTCTTGATTATATTATTCTGCCTTCCGTTCTGTTGTTTCTGGAAATGAGGATATAGTGAGCTGGCTTTATAACATTTGCTTCATAACAATCAAGGAGTTGGAAAACTTCATCTAAAATAACATCAATATCATTACAGTAGTGTTTTCTATCTGATACGTATGTGTATAATAGGTATATGAATTAGATTGGATTCATGCCAGATCCATTAAGTTCATTCAGGAAATATAATAGCAACATCATACATAAGAAGCCTGGACTGAGTGAATAGATTGGGAATCTGAATTTTAATAGAAACCAGTTGCTCAATTAGGAAGCAAGTGCTAAAATGGAAATATGTTCAATCAAGTCAATGCTCTCTGAATTTTGAAAATATTATTAGATATCTTTTTGATGATTATATAATCATGGATCTTATGTGTGTATATGACTATAGATTGACATACATGTATAAAGTTAAATATATGTGTTTGTATCATATTGCACGAAATTATATGCATTTGTAGCTCGATTTTAAAAAAAGACAATAGCAACAAAGAGAAGTAAAAACATCTCTGCTGCTGCTGCTAATTCGCTTCAGTCATGTCCGACTCTGTGTGGCCCCATAGATGGAAGCCCACCAGGGCCCCCATCCCCAGGATTTTCTGGGCAAGAACACTGGAGTGGGTTGCCATTTCCTTCTCCAATGCATGAAAGTGAAAAGTGAAAGGGAAGTCGCTCAGTCGTGTCCGATTCTTAGCGACCCCGTGGACTGCAGCCTACCAGGCTCCTCCATCCTTGGAATTTTCCAGTCAAGAGTACTGGAGTGGGCTGCCATTGCCTTCTCCAAAAACATCTCTAGTCTGCGTTAAATATTTATCTTTCATCAAAACACCATATGAGCTGAGTAGCGACTTTGGAACTGGGTTAAAGTATTACTTTTAGGAGTTACAGCCTCATCTACTTCTAAAGACCAGAAAGCTCACAAAACTAAGGTAAACTAATCAACTATAAAATCACATCCAGGAGTAGAAGAAAGTGGTGAACTACATATCTGAAACTTCACCAAAATAGAAGTGCATCCTGTTGATGTGTCATACTAGAATGTATGGACTGAAGCTTGATTTCCCGATTTTTCAAGAAAATTCAGAAATCTGAGTTATATCTGAAGTGTCAGTCAGTTCAGTCGCTCAGTTGTGTCCGACTCTTTGCGACCCCATGAATCGCAGCACGCCAGGCCTCCCTGTCCATCACCAACTCCTGGAGTTCACTCAGACTCACGTCCATCAAGTCAATGATGCCATCCATCCATCTCATCCTCTGTCGTCCCTTTCTCCTCCTGCCCCCAATCCCTCCCAGCACCAGAGTCTTTTCCAATGAGTCAACTCTTCGCATGAGGTGGCCAAAGTACTGGAGTTTCAGCTTTAGCATCATTCCTTCCAAAGAAATCCCAGGGCTGATCTCCTTCAGAATGGACTGGTTGGATCTCCTTGCAGTCCAAAGGACTCTCAAGAGTCTTCTCCAACACCACAGTTCAAACGCATCAATTCTTTGGCGCTCAGCCTTCTTCACAGTCCAACTCTCACATCCATACATGACTACTGGAAAAACCATAGCCTTGACTAGACAGACCTTTTTTGTACAGTTCTTCTGTGTATTCTTGCCACTTCTTCTTAATATCTTCTGCTTCTGTTAGGTCCATACCATTTCTGTCCTTTATCAAGCCCATCTTTGCATGAAATGTTCCCTTGGTATCTCTAATTTTCTTGAAGAGAGCTCTAGTCTTTCCCATTCTGTTCTTTTCCTCTATTTCTTTGCACTGATCGCTGAAGAAGGCTTTCTTATCTCTTCTTGCTATTCTCTGGAACTCTACATTCAGATGCTTATATCTTTCCATTTCTTCTTTGCCTTTTGCTTCTCTTCTTTTCACAGCTATTTGAAAGGCCTCCTCAGGCAGCTATTTGTAAGGCCTCTCCAGACAGCCATTTTGCTTTTTTGCATTTCTTTTCCATGGGGATGGTCTTGATCCCTGTCTCCTGTACAATGTCACGAACCTCATTCCATAGTTCATCAGGCACTCTATCTATCAGATCTAGGCCCTTAAATCTATTTCTCACTTCCACTGTATAATCATAAGGGATTTGATTTAGGTCATACCTGAATGGTCTAGTGGTTTTCCCTACTTTCTTCAATTTAATTCTGAATTTGGTAATAAGGATTTCATGATCTGAGCCACAGTCAGCTCCTGGTCTTGTTTTTGTTGACTGTATAGAGCTTCTCCATCTTTGTCTGCAAAGAATATAATCAATCTGATTTGGGCTTTGACCATCTGGTGATGTCCATGTGTAGAGTCTATCTGAAATGTAGTGGGTTCTAAATTAAGTATTTATTCAACAATATAATTACCAGTTTAACTCATAGCTAACTGATGTTTTTGCCCCTCACTTTTATGTTTGTAGAATAGAAGACATTGATATTTTTACTCATGATGTTTTTCTTGAAGATTCAATCAATCATTCAAAATAGTGAGTGGCATCAAGTAAGTTCTCGGTAAAAGTTAGCAATTATTATTTTAAATAAAGTATCTATTATTTCCAAATAATTGATTCAATAAACACTTTGTGCCTATTATTTTTCAGGCATCACATACAGGAGAGACTCAGAACCACTTTCTTTTCCTTGATATTGAGTTGTTGCAGATTAAGAAGTACCCTGGTTTGTGTGTATCTTAGCTTTCTTACTGAGTAATCTTTTTAGAGTTTATAAACAACAATGTCACTAAGGTGTGTTAGGAAAAAGTTAACAATTGGCTCTCTAAAAACAGAAGGAGAACAAGAGAGAGCACACAGAAGAGACAGGGTTTCAAGGAGTCTTGATCTGTAGAACCTGCCAGTCTCCGTGTGTAGATAGTCTTAGAGTAGCTGATTTCAAGTTACCAGTATGAGGTTACTGAACACCAAGTTGGAAAGACATGCTAAAAGTTGACTCCTGCAAGTCAGTTGAGATGGTTACAGACAATCCCTGAATATAAAGCTTGTTAGTTATGCTGTGGTGTGTGGCAATTTGAAAGAGAGCAATTTTTATGTTCATGATAAGGCTTGGACACAAGCAGAAGTATCTTTTTGCCAAAAGTCAAACATAAGTTTAATAGGATACATAACAACATCAAATATAAGTTAAAGTGATCTCATCTGAAATCTGAAAATCAGTGGAGAAACTAATTTTCTTTGGACTGGAAGGAGAAATGCAAACATCATATAAAGATGACACAGTTTGTTTTGTCTTTTAAAAAGACATTTATATAGCACTTTCTACATGCCAGGCATGATTCTAAGAACTTTATAAATGCTAACTGATTTGAACAATAACTCATTTCAAAAAGTAACTCATTAAAATGAATAGTCTTGGAGTATATTCATACTTTGATAAAAATAGCCAAGTTCTACAAAAGACTGGAAGTGCTTTTGCTATGTGTGGAATTCAGAGACAAGAGGATCTACAAGACAGCAGCTGTACTCTTCCACAAGAAGAATAGGGTCCTGAATAAGGAAAATGATGGATGCAGAAGGAAGGGAAATTCTTTAACTATAAATAAAATAGCTTAATAAAAAATGATTTAAAATAAAATAATATAACAACATAATAATGTAATGAAAATAGCTGTGATTTTCAAATACATGGGTATACACCGCTTTGCAAGTATTTTTTCAGTTGCTTACATTTTCATTCGTATTTAGAGGACCTTGTGTGAGACACTATATTAATTCACAGGATGAGAAGTGCAATGGGTAAAAGAGATTACTGATTTCCTGAAGCTCTCAGTCTAGTTGAGAGCTGATATTTTATACACATTAGGGTTAGTAGTAATGATACCAGCAGTGCAGAAAATGTCCCCAAAACTTGTCTTTCAAATAAAAGTTTATATTTTCTTTTTATAAATTCCAATGTGGAAGTGCTTCTGCAGCAAAAGGTTTGTGCAGCAAGAACATTCAAAACCCAGGCAAATTGTATCTCATAGCTCTCATCATCAAGGTCCTAAAAGTCCTTTTTATTCTACAGGTGAAGGAGAGACATTGGTGGGTCATGCAAGAGGATTTTAAGGGTCAGTTGTGGGAAAGGCACATATCATCTCCATTCATGCCCCATTGCTGCTGCTACTGCTGCTAAGTCGCTTCGTGTCCGACTCTGTGCGACCCCATAGATGGCAGCCCACCAGGCTCCACCATCCCTGGGATTCTCTAGGCAAGAATACTGGAGTGGGTTGCCATTTCCTTCTCTAATGCATGAAAGTGAAAAGTCAAAGTGAAGTCGCTCAGTCATGCCTGACTCTTAGCAACTCCATGGACCTCAGCCTACCAGGCTCCTCTGTCCATGGGATTTTCCAGGCAAGAGTACTGAAGTAGGGTGCCATTGCATGCCCCATTAACTACATCCAATTGCAAAGCAAGCAGGGAAAGACAGCCCAGCTGTGCACTCAGAGGAAAAGGAAGACCAGTGTGATGAAACCAGTCTCTGGTATATATTCAGTTTCTCAGGTAATACAGTGATACTAAACATAAATTACTGCATCCATTTTACAAATGAGAAAACAAAAGCTCGAAAAGGAATAAATAGCTTAACCAAATTGATATACTTAGTTGATGTCAAAGCTGAGATTTAAAACCAGTTCATGATGTTATGGGTCATCCCTGGTGGCTCAGCATTAAAGAATCTGCTTACAATACAGGATACCACCTGCAATGAGGGAGAGAGATCTGGGTTTGAACTCTGGGTCAGGAAGATCCTCTGGAGAAGGAAATTGCAACCCACTCCAGTATTCTTGCTTGGTGAATCCCATGAACAGAGGAACCTGGTCAGCTACAGTCCATTGGGTCGCAAAAGTCAGACATGACTGAGCAACTAACCACCACCACCACCATGATCTTACTACATAAGAATCAATATGAAGAGGTTTTTTTTGAGGGGATGTTATTTTCTGTCAGAGCTCTGTTTTTGTTTTCAAACTTTTCAGAAAAAATAATGTAGGTGGCTAGAATCAAATTTTTCCCAAGAAAAAAAATTCCTCAACATTTAGAATTAACAACAGTATCAGGAAGCCACAAGATCAAATTACATGATAAAGTCAATCTACCCTTTATTTTCCAGTTTGGAGATTTTAAGTAGATAGTAGAAAACTTTTGATAAAAGCAGGGTTAGGTTTTACAAAGCATAATCTTTTAAAGAGAATATTGTTCACAATTATTATCAATAAGACATAAAATGCTGTCAAGACTAAAGCCATAATAAAGTTTATGAAGTACTAGTGAAGTGAAGAACACAAAATGATTGCTTCATTGTGGCTCAGAGAGGTATTTGAAATAATATTTTGCTATCACTGGAATCAATAAATTAATAAAATTGAAAAGAAGGGTAAATAAAAACAGATTTTTAAGCTCCTATTTCAATTTCCACTCAGCTCATACCAATCTGAAATTCACTACTTTGATTAAAGTCAATATGATGTTTTTATTCAGTCACTCAGTCAGATCTTATTCTTTGCAACCCCATGGACTGCAGCATGCCAGTATTCCTTGTCTTCCACCATCTCCAGGAGCTTGCTCAAATTCATGTCCATTGAGTTGATGATGCCATCCAACCATCTGGTCCTCTGTCATCACCTTCTCCTCCTACTGTCAATCTTTCCCAGCATCAGGATCTTTTCTAATGAGTCCACTCTTCTCATCAGGGGGCCAAATTATTGGAGCTTCAACTTCAGCATCAGTCCATCCAATGAACACTCAGGACTGATCTCCTTTAGGATGGACTGTTTGGATTTCCTTGCAGTCCAAAGGACTCTCAAGAGTCTTCTCCAACACCACACTTCAAAAGCATCATTCTTCAATGTTCAGCCTTCTTTATGTTCCAACTGTCACATCCATACATGATGACTAAAAAACTATAGCTTTGACTAGATGGATATTGGTTGGCAAAGTAATGTCCCTGCTTTTCAATATGCTGTCTAGGTTGGTCATAGCTTTTCTTCCAAGGACTAAGAGTCTTTTAATTTCATGGCTGCATTCAACAACTGCAGTGATTTTAGAGCCCCCCAAAATAAAATTTATCAGTTTCCATTGTTATCCCATCTATTTGCCATGCAGTGATGGGACTGGATGTCATGACCTTAGTTTTTTGAATATTGAGTTTTAAGCCGGCTTTTTCACTCTCCTCTTTCACCTTCATCAAGAGGCTCTTTAGTTCCTCTTTCCTTTTCGCCACAGTTCAGTTCAGTTCATTCTCTCAGTCGTGTCTGACTCTTTGCGACCCCATGAATCGCAGCACGCCAGGCCTCCCTGTCCATCACCTACTCCCAGAGTTCACCCAAAGCCATGTTCATGGAATCGGTGATTCCATCCAACCATCTCATCCTCTGTTGTCCCCTTCTCCTGCCCTCAATCTTTCCCAGCATCAGGGTCTTTTCAAATGAGTCAGCTCTTCGCATCAGGTGGCCAAATTATTGGAGTTTTTGCCACAAGGTGGTATAAATTTTATGTCAGAGTTTATTGATACTTCTGGCAATCTCGATTCCAGCTTGTGCTTCATCCAGCCTGGCATTTCACATGGTGTACTCTGCATATAAAGTAAATAAGCAGGGTGACAATATAAAGCTTTGACATGCTCCTTCCTAAATTTGGAACCAGTCTGTTGTTCCATGTCCAGTTCTAGCTATTGCTTCCTGACCTACATACAGATTTCTCAGGAGGCAGGTAAGGTGGTCTGGTATTCCCATCTCTTGAATAATTTTCCAGTTTGTTGTGATCCACATAGTGTAGTCAGCAAAGCAGAAGTAGATGTTTTTCTGGAATTCTTTTGCTTTTTCTATGATACAACACATATTGCTATTTGATCTCTGGTTCTTCTGCCTTTGCTTAATCCAGCTGGAACATCTGGAAGTTCTCATTTCATGTACTGCTGAAGCCTAGTTTGGATAGTTTGAGCTAGCATGTGAAATTAGTGCAATTGTGCAGTAGTTTGAACATTCTTTGGCACTGCCTTTCTTTGGGATTGGAATAAAAAATGACCTTTTGCAGTCTTGTGGCCACTGCTGAGTTTTTCCAAATTTGCTGGCATATTGAGTGCGGTACTGTCACAGCATCATCTTTTAGGATTTGAAATAGCTCAGCTGGAATTCCATCAGCTCCAGTAATTTTGTTCATAGTGATGCTTGCTTAGGCCCACTTGACTTTACACTCCAACATGTCTGGCTCTATTTGAATGATCACACCATCGTGGTTATCTGGGTAAGTCTGTATAGTGAGTCCCCATTTGTTTTTGAGTTGTCATTCAGTTCCCTGTGACAAATTCATAAAATACATTCCTGGAGCATGGGGAACTTGATGAAATGTCCCTACAACATTATAAGTAGCTAATAGATACCATCAACAATATTGTGGAAAGATATGTTTTAGTTTCTCTTTGATTTTATTAACAAAAGTTAATTTATAGCAAGTATATTTACATACACTGGGTGGTAATATGTAGTGAAATAATTTTATGTCTTAATAATCAAATACTTTTATTAAACTCTCAGACTTAGTGGAAATGTACTTTCTTGGTAATTCGTTAAGATGGTAATAGTCACTTTTGTCTCAGATCAATAGATAGAATCACTTATTTTACATAGAGAGAAACAAAGAGATTTTCTATTGTCTTAAATTTCATTTTTATCTGTCATATGAACTCATTTTGAAGTTTCCTGTCAGCAATAAAATCATTTTGTGATAAACTGAGACAGAATGTGTTTCTCTTTTGAGGACACATCATATATTGAGCAAAGTTTCAAACCAGCAAGTTAGATTTATTTTTATCATTAAAATCTGTAATGTTTAAAAAAGAATATAAAGAAAGGAGACAAACTTCCATGCTAAGAAATTCCATAGTTGAAACCTTCTACAAAAATAAATAGCTGACCAAAGATGGGACCATTGTCTAGAAATTAGAACTGAGAAAAAAATAAACAAAACTCAAGCATTTATAGTTTGTACATCTATCTATTTAAAGGGCTTCCAACCCCATATCCTGGTGCTGTTGTCAGGAAAGAAATGGAAAATCCAGTTACAATTGTCTAGTTGGTCTATCATTATTCAGGATGAAAACATAGTTTAGTCATTCACTAACTCAGAATTCTCTCTTTTTAGCAACTTAATACAGTATCATGAAACAACTGCCCCAGACGGTTTATAACAAGATTCTGTGCCAAAAATACATCACTTGTAAGGAAAACAGGAAACAGCAAAGAGAAAGTCAACTTTAACCGGTTTTCTGAGTCATCTCTTCCTGTGAATTCATCTTCTCATAAAACTCTACTTTTTAAGGAGAGTTAAAGTGTAAATTAGAGGAAAGACTTAGAGTCCAATAGTGCTGTGAACTGGTCTGAGCCACCAGGTTTTCTAGGGGTTAGTTCTAGGCCAAATCATTAAGTTCCAAATACCTCTGACACTATCTCCTCTCCCAATTCTGTGCTCAAATCCTCCCCTACTAGATAACCAGGATCCTACTGCATTATCTGGTTTCCCAGGGCCTAACCCTGTACTCTCTGACAGTAGTGCTATTAACATGACAGTTTAGCCAATTAACTTGGTAAACTGGTGTCAAGTGCAGATACAAATGAAGGTTTCATGAAAGAATCTATGCCTTTGTTTCCTACTATTTTGAAACCCGTGGATCATAGCTCACTGTCACCTCTGTCCCTGGGATTTCCTAGTCAAGAATACTGTAGTGGGTTGCCATTTCTTTGTCCAGGGGATCTTCCAATCCAGGGATCGAACCTGGGTCTCCTACACTGCAGGCAGTTTCTTTACCACTGAACTATCAGGGAAGCACTGTGAAAGAGTCTATGGTTACACAAACTCTCTTGGAACTTTGTCAAGGACAAAGATGGCCAATTGCTAATAGTAATCAAAAGTTACAGTCAGAATTTGTTAGCTGTTTACTGTGTTCAGGAGGAATCATTGTCTTAGATTGTCTCATTAAAACATTACAACCAAATCAAAGTTCTCAGGTATGTCTACTGAAAAAAATGCATGAACTCAAAATTGAGAATTGTACTTTTTCTGCAGAATTTCTGAGGACTTGAAGCCCTGAGACAGTCTCTCAGATAGCTCTAAGGGACTGCTCTGAAGAGGTAATAGTGGAGCCAGGATATACAGGAGTTTTGTTAAAAAAAAAAAAAAAAAAAAAAAAGAGTACCAAAAGGTTACTGTTAATTAAAGAAAACCAGGCATCTCAAGTTAATGAATTTAGTGCTTTTCTGCGTATGAAAGTGAAAGTCACTTAGTTGTATCTGACTCTTTGCAATTTCATGGACGATAGCCCACGAGGCTCCTCTGTCCAAGGGATTTCCCAGTCAAGAATACTGGAGTAGGTTGCCATTTCCTTCTCCAAGAGATCTTCTTGATCCAGGGATTGAACCTGGGCTCCTGCTTTGAAGACAGTCTCTTTACTGTCTGAACACCAGGGAAACACTTTTTGTGTATGGAAAGATGCAAAAGTCTGGGCTCATTGAAATTATTCCTTTGATATGTACCTCAGCTATCTGGAACTGATATCCTGTGCTTTCCTACCCTGAATTCTCTCAGGGATTACCCACAGGGCATCCTTTGTTTACTGATATGGCAAGCAACATTTTTCATTCACAGGTAATTATATATTATATGTATAATATAGGTTTCCCCAAATGGTACTGAATCCACCTGCAATGCAGGAGACACAGGAGATATGGGTTTGATCACTGCATTGGAAAGATCCCCTGGAAGAGGATGTGGTAACCCACTTCAGTATTCTTGCCCAGAAAATCGTATGGGCTGAGAAGCCAGGCCAGCTAGAGTCCATGAGTCCCAAAGAATCAGACACCACTGAGCCCATGTGCATGCGCGCACACACACACATGCAAAGACTACATATATACTGTATGTATGTATGTATCTATCTGTATTTTAGTACAGAAGAAGACTTGCGGCTTAAATGTTAAGTACCATTCCAGAAGATCCCTAGATGTTACCTGGTGAAGCAAGGACTCAATCTGTAGGCCAGTCTGAATTCAAGGTCCGTCATTTTGCTGATATACATCATTATGTTTCCTGAGGATGTTTCTTTAGGGATGAGACAGCAACATTGTATTATAACTCTTGACGGAGAGTGCCCTGGAACTTCTCACACACAAATGAGAACTTCCTGACTCCTATCACGGGCCTGGCAGTGAAGGCTGTCGTGCAAATTTCCCAAATGATTCAAACACACCCTCTGATTGAGGGCACACGTTGGTTCATCAAGACTTGGGTGAACATTAGTGTCATTTGATACAGACAGGAAACCACCAGCCGAAGTGTCACTGGAGCACAAGTGCAATGATTCAAGTGCTAGTCATGCCTGCCTCTGCAGGTACAAGACCATGGCAGGCAGTGCTGGAAACTCTCGGTAATTCCTCTGGTTAAGTTTGAGTTTCAGTGGAAGAGAGGTGCTTCAGGAGGCTGCTGTGATGGATTTTCGAATAAAGATAAAAGTCCTTGTTCTCTGGATGGATTTGAATCCAAACCCCGTGTTCCTTCATAGTTCTTTCTTAACAAGCCTTTCTCAGCCATGTCGCTTTACAAGGTAGGTCCCAAAGTGGGAAATTTGGTTCTCAATCTTTCCCTCCCTTTGCTGTTTTTCTGCATGTTTTGGTCTGTTCTTTCCATTTGAGAGGAAATCTGGGACTCTGGAGTTGTATTCCAGCAGGCTATGCCCCAAGGACTATGCCTACACCTGCAAGACACACTCCAGTGTGCAAATAGAGACTTGAACAGTCTTCCTCGCTCAGGATTCCAGCCCTGCTTCCCTGGTTATCTAATTCAAAATTTGGTCTTAGTCTTTCTGTCCCCTCCATCATTAGAGACTCCCAATCTCACAGGGTGGGGGTGTAAACAAAGGAAAATAAAGAATATCATTCACTACCCAGTTTTACAAGAATTAAGTCATTAGTCACTGTAGTTGCTGCCCCTATAAGGCATCCTGAGAAGAATTCAGGATGAAAAACAGGATGAAACATTCTGGACAAGCAGGGCCCTTAGATTAGCTAGATGTATATCTCAGGAAAAAGTTTAATGAACTCTGATTCTTGCATCTTCTCATTTATAGAAAAGCACTAAAATCATTAACTTGAGATATATATTCTCTGTGAGCAACAGTAATCTTTTACCAAGAATGTATACTTAACCATACATATTCTTTCACCAAAAGTCACAAATCACCTGGCTTCTCCTCCACTTCTTTGGAGCAGTTTCCTCAGAACTATTGAGAGTAAACCCTTGAATGAAAATGAAACTCACAGCTCTCATGTTGTGTGGTTTTCTTGAAGCTGACAAAACGGACTTAGCATATGTCTTCTTATCATTTTAAGGTGACTTGTGAGTGTAGACATGCTATCATGAGCTGCTATAGACTTTCCACCTGGGTTCCAAATAAAGTTGGAAAACATACCATTCAAAATGGTACAATATATTCAATTATGAGGTCAGAACCTGTAATGTATACATTGAGTTTAACTACAACAATAATAGATTGAGTTTCTAGCAATACCAATAGTAAAAAGCATTCAGCAAACTGTTAGACTTTTCTCCTAATTGATGCCCTTTGCTTTGCTTCTTCAGGCAGGAGGGACAGAAGGGTGAGAATGTGACAGATGTTGAAGGACTTATTCCCTTCTGGATTGCCCAAATGAGAGTCCTGGTTTAATGAAGCAAACTGTGTTTCCTATTGCTCAGCACTTTGGCGGAGGAGCAAATGTTTCCAAGGGACTTAGACATATTGGAAAGGACTTGGGGAATCAAAAAATATGAATACTTCATGACCTGACCCCTCAGGATCAATGGCAGGTAGAATAGACACTGCAGATGATGACAACGTGGACAGAAGAGCACCTTGGACCATGAGCATTTGTCCATTCCTTGTACTAATCATTTTCATAGGAACTTCTCAGTGAAGCCAGGGATACCATTAATTGGTTGATGAAAAGTTTCTAAAACAGAGTGAAATTAAATTCATAAAAGAAGTTAAGCTAGAATTTATAGTGTGAAAGCAAGTTATGTTTCATATACACTTGCTTTTTGAACTAAGACTGTTAGAAAACTTTATTTTTGATAATAATGACATAATCCTAAGTTATATATGCTAAAAGCCTAATAGTGTGAAACTGTGTAGATTGGAATGATGACCTTATAGGAGATGTGAGTTAGCTTCAGATGAACTCTTTTGGGTCTGGGGATAACTTAATTTTATCTAGAAATAGTTACCAGCATATTTGTTTAGCCATTGAACATTTTTCCATTAAGATAATATGATTCCAAATTTTCATGTATGCACTGAAATTTATTATCATCCAGAATTTAAAATATTTTAAGGCAAGTGTTTCATGTCTATCACACTTGTGTAAAGGAATTCATTGTCTAACTCACATATAAAGTGTGAACAAAAATAAAGGCACATTACTAATTCTTTATAATTAATGAAAGTTAACACATTATTTATGCTTAAAATAAAGACAGACTACAGTGAAGAACTACAAATGAGAATTTGAGTTACTTAGAAGATAGTAATTAAAATTTTAAAATGTCTTATTTGTTATAGGATATTTAGCTTATTAAAAACTAGGTTACCATTTTATTTCTTATTGTGATATTATTCCTCATAATAGGCTGAATGATTTTCTCTCAGCTTTTTCTCATATTATGGTATTTGTAACTAGCTATTATTGGCTATTCTTAAAGTGCATTTAGTAACTTCAGATATATTATAGATTTCTAGCTAATTAAATGTGTATGATATAAACCGGTTAGGAATATAAATATATCTTTAAAAATTTTTTTAGATTATCACCTTCATGGTATAATAAATATATTTCTTTTTTTGAAATAATGTAGCAGAATAATGTGGTGATGTGTAAAACATTAGGAAAAGTTTCCTTATCTTGATTTGCCATGAATTAGCTGAGTAACAGAAAGGAAGTTTCTGATTGGCTTTCAAGGGACTCCAGTATGCTCTCTTTATTTTCCATTCTCTTCATCTGATTCCATTAATTATTGAACTTCTCCAGAAAAAGGGCAGTGTCTTATTTATATTGGAATTGCCATTATCCATTATCTATTACCTGAAATATTGCAGGTACACAATAATTAGACCTCTATTTTCTTTCAGAGCCTCAGTATCTTGACTTCAGAATGGAAATAACACTTAAAATAATTATATTACCACGACAGGAGGAATGAATGAAATGCTATATAATTAGAAAACATTTAACTTATCAGTTCAGTTCAGTTCAGTTCAGTTGCTCAGTCATGTCCGACTCTTTGTGACCCCATGAATCGCAGCACTCCAGGCCTCCCTATCCATCACCAACTCCCAGAGTCCACCCAAACTCAAAAGATTCTAGTTCTTCCCACTGTGTTTCTCTGGGCTTCAGCCTTTTATTCCACATAATACATGTACTGGACAAGGGTCTCTCATTTTCTAAGATTGTATGAGCCTATTTTAAATTTATTTGTTATCTAAACAGAAAATTTTGAGTGTGGGAAAGAAGGAATAATTGTAAAATGAGGTAATCGGAACATCTTCAAGAAAGAATAAATTATTAAGCTGAAATCTTTTTATTCTTGGGTGGCTGTTCTTCCTGTGATTTCCCATGATGAGGAACTGATTGGCAGGCCATGTTAACAACATCTCAATCTATTTATCTGCAAAATTAGAGACACGTTAAGAGGCTGTTTAGAGTATGCTGTATTTCAGGACCGATCACAAGGTGTGTGTCATATTGATTCTGCAACATAGTTGTTCATTCTGAAAAATATTGCAAATTAAACACTAGGGAAAACACCTTCAGAAAAATGCCTTCATATTAATATGAACAGACAGCATTTTTCCCATTTCACAAGGAAAAATGAAGCCATCAGCATGACCAGTCTTAACCATGCTCCCTCAAAAAATGAAAATCAGCACTATATCCTATGATAAGACTAAAGTGAGGGGAACATATCCTTATATTGTTTCCAAGACAGATTGTCAATGTGAAATTGTTTTAATTTATTTACTTTAATTGGAGGCTAATTACTTTACAATATTATGGTGGTTTTTGCCATACATTGACATGAATCAGCCATGGGTATACATGTGTCTTCCTGTCCTGAAGCCCCTTCCCACTCCCCATCCCATCCTTCTTGGTTGTCCCAGTGCACCGGCTTTGAGTGCCCTGTTTCATGCATCAAACTTGAACTGGTCATCTATTTTAAATATGGTAATATACAAGTTCAGTGCTATTCTCTCAAATCATCCCACCCTCACCTTCTCCCACAGAGTCCAAAGTCTATTCTTTATATCTGTGTCTCTTTTGCTATCTTGCATATAAAGTCATTGTTACCATCTTTCTAAATTCCATATATACACAGTAATATACTGTATTGGTGTTTTCCTTTCTGACTTACTCACTCTGTATAATAGTCTTCAGTTTCATTCACCTCATCAGAACTGACTCAAACGTGTTCTTTTTAATAGCTGAGTAATATTCCATTGTGTATACGTAACAAAGCTTTCTTATCCATTCGTCTGCTGAATGGACAGACATGGACATCTAGGTTGTTTCCGTGTCCTAGCTATTGTAAACAGTGTTGTGATTAACATTGGGATACATGTGTCTCTTTCAATTCTGGTTTTCTTGGTGTGTGCCCAGGAATAGGATTGCTGGGTCAGATGGCAGTTCTATTTCCAGGTTTATAAGGAATCTCTACACTGTTCCTCATAGTAGCTGTACTAGTTTACATTCCCACCAACAGTGTAAAAGGGTTCCCTTTTCTCCACACCCTCTCCAGCATTTATTGTTTGTAGATATTTTGATAGCAGCCATTTGACTGGTGTAAGATGGTACCTCATTGTGGTTATTATTTGAATTTCTCTGGTAATGAGTGATGTTGAGCATCTTTTCATGTCTCTGTTAGCCATCTGAATGCCTTCTTTGGAGAAATGTCTGTTTAGTTCATTGGCCCATTTTTGATTGGGTTGTTTATTTTCCTGGTATTGGGTTGCATGAACTGCTTATATTTTTTTGAGATTAATTCTTTGTCAGTTGCTTTGTTTGCTATTATTTTCACCCATTTTAAAGACTGTCTTTTCACCTTGCTTATAGTTTCCTTCATTGTGCAAAAGCTTTTACATTTAATTAGGTCACATTTGTTTATTTTTACTTTTATTTCCATTACTCTGGGA
This sequence comes from Ovis aries, assembly GCF_016772045.2. Lineage (NCBI taxonomy): Eukaryota > Metazoa > Chordata > Mammalia > Artiodactyla > Bovidae > Ovis > Ovis aries. The sequence continues at coordinate 65,458,545 of NC_056061.1, forward strand.
GGTGAGTCATAGAGGATTTTTCAGTGATTTATGTCACAGAGTGTTCTGCCTATGTTTTCCTCTAGGAGTTTTATAGCTTCTGATCTTTCATTTAGATCTTTAATCCATTTTGGGTTTATTTTTGTGTATGGTGTAAGAAAGTGTTTTAGTTTCATTATTTTACAGGTGGTTGACCAGTTTCCCCAGCACCTCTTGTTAGAGATTGTCTATTCTCCATTGGATATTTTTGCCTCCTTTGTCAAAAATAAGGTGTCCATAGGTGCATGGATTTATCTCTGGGCTTTCTATTTTGTTCCACTGATCTATATTTCTATCTTCATGCCAATGCCATACTACCTTGATGAAGGTAGCTTTGTAGTATGATCTGAAGTCAGGCAGGTTGACTTCTCTCTCAAGATTGCTTTGGCTATTTGAGATTTTTCTGTGTTTCCATACAAATTGTGAAATTATTTGTTCTAGTTCTGTGAAAAATATTGTTGGTAGCTTGATAAAGATTGCATTGAATCTATAGATTGATTTCAGTAGAATACTCATTTTTACTATATTGATTCTTCTGACCCATGAACATGCTATATCTCTCCATCTATTTGTGTCATGTTTGATTTCTATCATCAGTGTTTTATAGTTTTCTATACATTGGTCTTTTGTTTCTTTAGGTAGTTCTATTCCTAAGTATTTTATTATTTTCCTTGCAATGGTGAATGGGGTTATTTCCTTAATTTCTCTTTTTGTTTTCTCATTGTTAGTGTACAGGAATGCAATGAATTTCCACGTATTAATTTTATATCCTGCAACTTTACTATATTCTTTGATTAGCTCTAGTAATTTTCTGGTGGTGTCTTTAGGGTTTTCTATGTAGATTCCTCTTATTTTTTTTTCTCCTCTGACTGCTGTGGCTAAAACTTCCAAAACTACGTTGAATAGTAGTGGTGAGAGTGGGGCACCCTTGTCTTACTCCTGATTTTAGAGGAAATGCTTTCAATTTTTCACCATTGAGGATAATGTTTCCTGTGGGTTTATCATATATGGCTTTATTATGTTGAGGTATGTTCCTTCTATGCCTGCTCTCTGGGAAGTTTTTATCATAAATGGGGGTTGAATTTTGTCAAAGGCTTTCTCTACATCTACTGAGGTAATCACATGGTTTTGATATTTAAATTTGTTAATGTGGTGTATTACATTGATTGATCTTCAAATATTGAAGAATCCTTGCATCCCTGGGATAAAGTCCTCTTGTTCATGATGTATGATCTTTATAAGTTGTTGGATTCTGCTAGAATTCTGTTGAATTGCTAGAAGTTTTTGAGGATTTTTGCACATCTATGTTCCTCAGTGATGTCGATCTGAATTTTTAGATAAGTCCTTTTGTTTCTCTGATACTTTTCTCCATAAATTAGTTCCACTTTCCATCAAATTTTCACCCTCTCCATCCCTAGTACCATATTTAAGTCAGTCTTCCAAAGAAATGTCTTGACGATGGTTTCTTATTGCTACCATCATCTTTTCCTCTCTTGTCCCTTCTTGAAAAAGGTGTCTCCACTTACTTCCTCTCCCCCCCCCCCCAAATTTGATACCTACTGCTTAAGTTGCTGCATTTAGACACATATCCAGGTCTTCGACAATGTGACTGTTAACTTTTTGTGTAACATGGCTGGATCACGGGATGCCCAAATATTTGGCAAAACATTATTTCTGGGGTATTGGTTGGGTGGGGGTCTCTGAATGAAATTAGCATTTGAAATGATGAACACAGGAGAGTGGTTTGCTTCCCGGGTAAGGATAGGTATCACCCCATCTATAAAGAAAAGAACAAAAATGTGGAAGAAGGAAGAATTCAGCCTTTCTTGTTGGATTGCTTAATCTAGGACATCTGTCTTCTGTCCCCAGGACTACAGGGTCTGAGGCTTCAGCCTTGGACTGGAAGTACCTCATAAGCTTCCACCTTTGGACTCCAATTTAATTATATAATGGGGTTTTGCTGGGTCTTCAGATTGTAAACAGCAGATGATGGAATTTCTCAGCCTCCATAATTGTGTGAGTGAGTTTCTAATAATAAATATCATTTTACATACACACACACACAGGATCTGAAATTTATTAGAAGTGTAAGACTTTGAAGTTCAAGCTTCGGTGGCTTCATGATAAATTTACCTTTCCTGCAAACTTATTTTTCTTTTCATCAACTACTGAGATTGCTCTCATTTGAACCATCAAATACTTGTTGGTTCTATCAGAGAGGGTGCATTTGAAAACTTGCTTGTATGAATATGTGATTTTTTGTTCAAAATGCCTATCCTGCAGGGCTTCCAATATGTTGATTCTTTGGCATCTAGAATCCAGTACAAATAATACAGCTTGACAACCAATTGAGTCTCATTTCTTGCTAAGTAACCTTTTTTCTTGCTCATCCAAAAATCTTCCCCAAGATGCTGGGTTGTGTATGCTTGTTTTTCTGAAATTCAGGGAAGATGACCTCAGTGTGGTATGGTTATATATCTTCTGCCCAACAGTTGGTGGCTTCTTACCATATAAAAATGTGTATGCATTTCCAGTCTTTCTTCTCTTTCCCATTGATTACTTCCCATCCATTTTTTGAAAGTCAGGAAATGATATGATTGTAAAATTTATGTATAATAAGTTTGTAGATACAAAATTATGTACCTAGGTTCATTAAAATATGTCATGAAAATATGACTGTAGCCCACCAAGCTCCTCCGTCCATGCGATTCTCCAGGCAAGAATACTGGAGTGGGTTGCCATTTCCTTCTCCAGAAAATATGACAGAACATGACAAAAACAACCATGATTATCTTTGGGATGATTTGGTGTGACTGAGAGTAAAGAGAAACATTCACTTTTGAAACTAGTCTTTTGAAAAACTAGTTGTCATATAGCTGACATAGAGAATACTGAACATATTTAAATTGTACAGTTAGAAAACTTTTCACATAGGTAAACAACTATGAAATCATAACCACAAGCAAGATAGTAAATATATCCATTACTTCTAAAAGTTTCCTCTGAACTGTTTATAGCACTTCCCTCTATTTCCTTCTACCCATTTCCATCCTAAGATTACTACTCATCTTTCTATCAATATAGGTTAGTCTGTATTTTCTAGAATTTTCACATAAATGGAATCATAGCATATCTATTCTCCTTTGGCTTCTTACACACCACTGTATTATTTTGAGATTCACCATATTATATCAATAGTTAATAATTATTTGGTTACTCTGCTGAGATTTTGATTAGTATTGTCTTTAACACACATATAGAATAATGTTAGCTTCATAAAATAAGTTGGAGAGTGTTTTCTTCTCTTCACATTTCTAGAATAATTTGTTTGGAATTGCCATTATTTATTTATTTTTTTAATGTTTGATTGAACTTTCCAGTAAGACCATCTGGTCCTGAATCTTTCTTTCTTTTTTCTCTTTTTTTTTTTTTAGCAATTTATAAACAATTGAAGCATGGTTAATTTACAATGGGTTTTTCCTTTTGAAACATTTTAAATAACAGCTTCAATTAGTTTGCACACTGATTATTCAAAATATTTATTTCTTATTGATATTGCTTTGGTGATTTGTTTCCTTCAAGAAATTTGTCCAATTGATCTGTATTTTCATATTTATTGTCATAAAATTATTATAATACTTCTCTATTAACTTTTAATTTCTACAGAATTTGCAGTGATTTTACTCTAATTTTTGCCATTGATAATTCAGTCTTCTCTCTCTCTTTTTCTGATTCCTTTGAGTAGAGCATTTTAAATTATATTGATTTATTAAAAAATCATTTTGTTTTCATTTTTTTCCCATTGCTAGTCAGTTTTCCAAGTCATTGATTTTTCTTTCTATTTATTTTCTTTCTTCTTCTTCCTTGAGTTTAATAACCTCTTTTTCATATTTTTTAAGGTTAATGCTGAGGTAATTGGTTTGGTACTCTTCTTAGTTTCTAATGTAAATGGCTAATGTTGCAAATAACTTTTCCTCTAGCTATTATTACTTTTGATATGTCATGCTTTTATTTACATTCAGTTCAAACTTCTTTTAGTTCCCTTTTTGATTAACTTTGTGATCTATGGAATAGGCATAAATGTGCTGCTTAGATTCTAATATTTATAAATTTTCTAGAGATCTTTTTTGTACTAATTTCAAATTTAATCATACTGCGGCCAGTGAACATACTTAGTATTATTTGAATCCTTTCAGATTTATTGAGATTCTCTTTGCTGTCTAATTTCCTCTTAACTATATAGGCTGCTGCTGTTGTTCAGTCACTCAGTAGTGTCTGACTCTTTGCAACCCCAAGGACTGCAGCATTCTGGGCTTCCCTATCCTTTACTCTCTTCTGGAGTTTTCTCAGACTCTTGTTCATTGAGCTGATGATGCCATCCAACCATCTCATCCTCTGTCACCCTCTTCACCTCTTGCCTTCAACTTTTCCCAGCATCAGGGTCTTTTTCAGTGAGTCAGCTCTTCACATCAGGTGGCCAAAGGATTGGAGCTTCAGCTTCACCATCAGTCCTTCCAATGAATATTCAGGGTTGATTCCCTTTATGATTGACTGGTTTAATTTCCATGCTGTCCAAGGGACTCTCAAGAGTCTTCTCCAGCACCACAGTTCAAAAGCATCAATTCTTTGGTGTTCAACCTTCTCTATGGCCCAACTCTCACATCCATACATGACTACTGGAAAAAACATAGATTTGACTAGATGGTCATTTGTTGGTAAAGTGATGTCTCTGCTTTTAATGATGTCACTGCCTCAGTTTGCATAGCTTCTCTTCCAAGGAGCAAGTGTGTTTTAATTTCATGGCTACAGTCACCATCTGCAGTGATTTTGGAGCTCAAGAAAGTAAAGTCTGTCATTGATTCCATTGTTTCCCCATCTATTTCCCATGAAGTGATGGGACCAGATGCCATGATCTTAATTTTTTTACTGGTAAGTTTTAAGCCAGTTTTTTCACTCTCCTCTTTCATCTTTTTCAAGAGGCTCTTTAGTTCCTCTTCACTCTCTGCCGTTAGGATGTTGTCATCTACTTATCTGAGGTTATTGATATTTCTTCTGGAAATCTTGATTCCACCTTGTGATTAAACCAGTCCAGCATTTCGCATGATGTACTCTGTATATAAGTTAAGCAGAGTGACAATATACAGCCTTGACATATTCCTTTTCTAATTGGAAAACAGTGTGTTGTTCCATGTCCAGTTCTAACTGTTGCTTCTTGACCTGCATACAGGTTTCTCAAGAGGCACGTAGGGTGGTATGGTATTCCCATCTCAGAATTTTTCACAGTTTGTTGTGATCCACACAAAGGCTTTAGCATAGTCAATGAATCAGAAGTAGATGTTTTCCTGGAATTGCTTTGCTTTCTCCATGATCCAGTGGATGTTGGCAATGATATCTGGTTTCTCTGTCTTTACTAAATCCAGCTTGTTATATAGGTTATCCCATGCAATATGAGAGTGAGATACATAAAGATATGGAGATTGGGGTGTGTGTTGGCTATCATAATTGTCTGTTTTATATTAGTCTCTGTGCAACTGGAGACTCAAAATGGTCACATGGAACTTACCTTGTATTCAGGTTGCTGTAGTAAAAACATAAACCAATTCGTGAACACATGAGTTATAGATTGTAACAAGTACTACAAAGCACCTAATTGGAATTGAAGAATAAAACATAAAGGGGCTGATTGGTGCTATTTTACTCAGGGTAACTGGGAACAGACTGCTAATAGAGGACAATTGACTCATAAGGATAGAATGAATCATTCAAATAGTTGAGGAATACCAGCAAAGGGAAATATCTTGGCATTGGAGAGACAGAATGCTGCTGCTGCTGCTGCTAAGTAATTTCAGTTGTGTCCAACTCTGTGCAACCCCATAGAGGGCAGCCCACCAGGCTCCCCCATCTCTGGGATTCTCCAGGCAAGAACACTGGAGTGGGTTGCCATTTCCTTCTCCAATGCATGAAAGTGAGAAGTGAAAGTGAAGTCGCTCAGTCGTGTCCGACTCTTAGCCACCCCATGGACTGCAGCCTACCAGGCTCCTCCATCCATGGGATTTTCCAGGCAAGAGCACTGGAGTGGGGTGTCATTGCCTTCTCCGAGACAGAATACAGTCAGTACTTAGGTGTAAGTCCCACACATACATAAAATCTGCATGTGGGAAACTGTGAAAGACTAATGAAAGACAGAAAATCTTTAAAAAAATGAAAAATAATCTGTGTTCATGGGATGAAAGACTTCATATTTTTACAATATCACTTCTTCCTCATTTGATCCATAACTCCAGTGAAATCCTAAACAAAATCTTAGATAATTTTTTAGATATTAACCAACTGATTCTAAAATTTATATGGAAATAGAAAAGATCTAGCATAGCCCACACAATACTGACAAAAAACAAAGGTGAAGACATAGTATCTGATTTTAAGAATTACTATGAAACTACATTAATCAAGACATTTGGAAGTAGTGAAAGAATGGACACATAAGTTAATGGAACAAAATTGAATGACCACAATAGACTCACGCGAATATTAACTTTAGAGGACAGTTTGTCACTTTCTTATAAAGCTAAACCTCAATTAACATATGACCCCAAAGTCATACTCTTAGGTGTTAATCTGACTGATTTAAAACATATTTCCATGGAAAAACTTGCACATAGATGTTTATATCACATTTATTCATAATCACCAAAAACTGGAACCAATAAAGTTGTTTTTTAGTCGGTGAATGAATGAATGAACTGTGGTACATTAAAGTACAAAATGCTATTTGACAATCAAAAGGAACAACTATAATTCCACACAGCAACAAGGATGCATCTTAAAAGCATATTTCTAAGTACAGAATCAAGACTGAGATTGTTAAAATCTGTGTGATTCCATTGACATGACAGTTTGAACGAGACAGAACTATAAGAGGTGAAAAACAGATCACTAGTTACCTGGAGTTTTGAAAAGAGGAAGGGTTGTTTGGTGAAGCACAAGGAATTTTTAGGATGCTGAAACTATTCTGCATGATACTTTTTGATATGTGACACTATTTGCTTTTCAAAACTCCTATCACTTTATAGCAAAAGTGAAACTTAAAGTTTCTAAATTAAAAAGAAAATCCACTAGAAGGGTGGGGGATTTCTAGATTGATTTCAGACTGTGGTAAAAATATCTGTCCTACAAATATATTACACAACCACATGAAGGTGATGAAAAGAGGGATGCTGACCTCAGTAACTTTAAAAATGACTGGAAGCTGCAAGCCTAATGCAAAAGGGACTGTATATAAGCACTGCAGTCTAGTGAGTAAAGTCATATCTCATGAGGGTGTGAGTTAATTTTGAAACTGCTTTACATGTATATGGAGTTGATCACATGAAATTGATGGTGGCTATTGGGAACCATTCATGTATGTGTATGCATATGTGCATGTGTTTATGCATGAAGTGAACATATTGAATACATATATATGTGAAATGTGTATGCATATAGACCAAAAATATAGGTTTTTGTCAATATATAAATAAGAGAATTTGTCTTAACTGAGTTTCAAATTTTTTTGCATCATAGCTCTTCTGAATTTTACAGTAAAAGTGGATCATTAATCTATAGTATTTCTTTGCTGAGATTGATACTCATATTCTTGTTTAATAGCTGTGGTGATAGGTTTTGTGTTGTTATACGCTGAGAACACTGTGATATGTTCAGCAATGGGGTTATTTTCCACAGGCTGGTAATTAGTTTTAGTGACAGGCAATACAACAGAGTGAATCTTTAACCAAATAATAAAATCACAATGTGTTAATGCCAAACAATTTTTTAGAATATTAATTTGCTTCTTATTATATTATTGCTACAGGTTTGAGATCCTTTTTGAGACTTTATTTCTTCCATAGGTTTTAGGTCCTCAGCAAAATTGAGAAGCAAATACAGAGATTTTCCCTATATCCCTTGCCCTAGACACATACTTATCAACATTCTCCACCAGAGTAATTTGTTACAAATCATTTATTACAATTAATAAACATACATTTTCACAGCAGAAGCATTCAAAGTCAATGGTTTACCTTAGAGTTACGTTTTGGTGATATACATTTTATGGGTTTGGGCAAATGTATGGCATCCCACTCCAGTACTCTTACCTGGAAAATCCCATGGACGGAGGAGCCTGGTGGGCTAAAGTCCATGGGGTCGCTAAGAGTCGGGCCCAACTGAGTGATTTCTCTTTCACTTTTCACTTTCATACATTGGAGAAGGAATTGGCAACCCACTTCAGTGTTCTTGCCTGGAGAATCCCAGGGACGGGGGAGCCTGGTGGGCTGCCTTCAATGGGGTCGCACAGAGTCAGACACGACTAAAGCGACTTAGCAGCAGTTAGCAGCAACATAATAACATGTGTCCATCATTATAGTATCATGCAGATTTTTTTTTTACTGCCCTAGTTTTTCTGTGCTCCACATATTCCAACGTGCCAGATTTTATTTCACTTTGTGTTGCAGACTTTGTAGGAGCTAAACTAAACTTTAATATGAGAATCTCCTAAGAACTTCTCTTTCACTTAATTGAAGCCAAATTTACTTAAAGCACTTTCTGGATGTGGCCAATACCTGAGGAATCAGCTGCCTCAAATCCAACAGAATTTATATACAGAGTAAGAAAAGGGTGGACTCCAGGAGTTGGTGATGGACAGGGAGGCCTGGCATGCTGTGGTTCATGGGGTTGCAAAGAGTTGGACACGACTGAGCGACTGAACTGAACTGAAGAAAAGAACAAACAGCCTCTGATTGAGAATAATCTGATTTCACCTCAAGTCTATACTGGCTTTGGACTTCCGGGGTCTGGATTTATGTTATTTACAAATGTCTATGTCGCCTCTCTCAATATGTATATTTTAGCTTTTATCTTAGGTTTCATATTGGCCCTAAGTCAATCTCAAGAAGGATACAGCATCTTTTTGTTCATTGTCCTGAAAGGTTAAATCTTAGACTTGACTTAGAATATGGAATTTTTAGGAGCTCCAGCTCCCTGACTCTATGTTAGATTTTCTTCAATCTGTAAATGATAGTCTAAAATGAAAACACTTTTCTGTGATTGTGTAAAACAAACTGAAATCAGGGTACAGAAACTGGCTAGAATTTAATTGGTCTTAAAAAGAAAACAGGATGCTGACTCAAGTTTTGTATTTATTCCCTTCATTTGTTAGACCCTACAATATTTCTTTTGTGAGGTCTTTGTTTGTACAGTGTAACTTCCATGGTTATTATCCAGCATAAATTATATACTTTGCTTATGCTTGAGATGTTAAACTACTTTAAGTTGTCCTACAAAAATATCTATCTTAAATTACGGTTCCTAAGAGACTTGACCCTCTCCTTATTTGATTATACTTACTAGGTTTATGAAATATTTACTGTGCTTTAAGAACTGTTGTAGATATTAGGAATAAAATAATGAGGAAGACATGATTTTTGCCTTACAGATTCTATCAATAGAAAATACTGAATATTATACAAACAGGCATGTTAATTGTTATGACAGAAAATTTCAAGGTGTTGTGGGAAATCATTTTTCCTCAGTACTTTCTGAAAAATTATTGTTAAGAAAGGGGGTTAAAATGAGATGCAGCAATTGAACAATAACTTTGATCATAGGTTAAGATGACTTTAAAAATCAGTTTGCAAAAGTCAAGTCAAATTGAATTCATTAGACAGAACTGGAAATTACAGGTTAAAAAATAATATATGTATAATTTTATAATTAAAATTTTAAAGATTAAAATATCTGTGTGTGCGTGAAAGTCACTCAGTCGTGTCCAACTCTTTGTGACCCCAGAAACTATAGCCCACCAGTCTCCTCTGTCCATTAAATTCTCCAGGCAAGAATACTGGAGTGGGTTGCCATGCCCATCTCTAGGGGATCTTCCCAAGCCAGAGATTAAAGCTGGGTCTCCTGCATTGCAGGGAGATTCTTTACCATCTAAGCAACTTTTGAAAAATTATTGTTAAAAATGAGGATTAAAATGACATGCAGCAAATGAATAATAACCTTGATCATCAGTTACAATATCTTTTAAAATCAGTTTTCAAAGGTCAAGGCAAACTGAATTCATTAGACAGGACTGGAAATTCCAGGTAAAAAAGAAATATATGTATAATTTTGCAAATTGAATTTTAAAGATTAAAATACCTACATCAAAGCAAATTGCAAGTGACTATCAAGATATTCTAGTTTCCTTAGTAACCTATATCTTATTATCTGTATCTACAGCTGATATGTTGCTTCTCTATTTTACCTTCTTTCAACCTCTTGGAAGCAGTGTATGTCATTAAAATATTACATTTGTGTGAAATTGCAATTGAGTTTATTTTTCCTAAGTTTATATGTGTGAAACAGTAATTGCATTTATTTGGCATAATCTATCAAGGGATCACTCTTCCTTTGCACTGCTAACTTTTTTATTTAGCCCATGCTCATGTTGGACTTCCTTGGTAGCTCAGCTGGTAAAGAATCCGCCTGCAATGCAGGAGATCAGGAAGATCCCTGGAGAAGGGATAGGGTAACCCACGGCATTATTCTTGGGCTTCCCTGGTGGCTCAGATGGTAAAGAATTCACTTGAAATGTGGGAGATCTGGGTTTGATCCCTGATTTGGGAAGATCCCCTGGAGGGGGGCATGGCAACCCACTCCAGTATTCTTGCCTAGAGAATCCCCATGGACAGAGGAGCCTGGCGGGCTACAGTCTCTTGAGTCACAAAGAGTTGGACACGACTGAGCAACTAAGCACAGCACAGCATGCTCATCTCATCAGAGCTACACCTTAAATAGAATTTATAAATATGTGAATTCATATATATCCTAAGCTCCAATTAAGTACTGTAGAATCAATAGTAAAAACAAGAGATTGAATTCTCATTAAACTGAACTTTGAGCTTCATTTTGATGTATTGGGGCTGTGAGTGTTACTGCTGCTAAGTCACTTCAGTCGTGTCCGACTCTGTGTGACCCCATAGACGTCAGCCCACCAGGCTCCCCCGTCCCTGGGATTCTCCAAGCAAGAACACTGGAGTGGGTTGCCATTTCCTTCTCCAACACATGAAAGTGAAAAGTGAAAGGGAAGTCGCTCAGTTGTGTCCAACTGTTAACGACCCCATGGACTGCAGCCCACCGGGCTCCTCTGTCCATGGGATTTTCCAGGCAAGAGTACTGGAGTGGGGTGCCATTCATGCAGATCATTCAACAACCGTGATAAGTGGTATGAAAGACAAGTAAAAGCTGCTATCAAAGTAGTAATGGAGATGTATAAATCAAATCTGAGTGTCATCAAAATTGTCTCTAAGTAAAATAAATTGAATCCTAGACAACACAAGTGAGCAGGCATTCAGAGGAAGTGATTTGAGGGGAACTGGACAGGATGGGACAGTAGGTTGAGTTAGTAACTTGCCCTTGAACCTAAAAGAATGTCAAAGAACTCAATATTTTTGCAGTAAATTAGCAAATGAAAAAAATATAAAATTTTGGTCACTGCAGTGTACACTTGGTGTATTTTTTTTTAAGAACACAGGATTTTAAGAAAAAATGCTACATTCCTTGATTATATTTTCAACAATACCAATTTTACTGCTTTTGGAGCAGAGAATTGGAGAGATATGGGAATAGGATGAGACAAACCAGTTAAAAAACTTTTAAAATAGTTCAACTTTGGGATTAAAACATACACATTTAAATATATAACCAACAAGAATCAACTGCATAGCACAAGGAACTACACTTAGTATCTTGCAATAACATATAATGGGAAAGAATTTGAAAAAGAATGTCTTTATCTGAATAACTTTGAGTATACCTGAAACTAACACAACCTTGTAAATCAACTATATTTCAATAAAAATTTAAAGATACAGTAGTTAAAGAAACTTGTAATAAGATGAGAAGAAGGAAACATTTACTAGAAATTCACTCAAGTGGGAATAAATGTGGGTGATGGAAAGAGTGGTTTCGAGAATTCTTTCCAGGTTTCTGCTGTGAGCACTGGTTGTCCATTGCTCATATAAGGAACACTGTGAAAGAAATATTTTTGAAGGGTGGCATTGAGGGTTTGATTTTTCACTTGTATTTGCATATTTATGAGACATCCAAGTGATGAGATGAGATAACGTATGTTCTAGAGTTAAGATAATCTGGAAGTAAAATATGTGATCAATCTGCATATTTATGGTATTTCAAGCTAGAGTAGTAGCAACTAACCTACAGAATGAGAAAGAAAATGGCCTTATATGGGATCTTAGGTATTGAAAATTTGGCAATTTTTAAAATGGCTAAGATAGGGAAAGTTGGTAATAAAAACTTCAAGAGATAGTCCAGATAGTTGGGTAAAAAATTAGGACAGTTTCACATCTCTGATATCAGGTATAAAGTATATCCAAAGAGAATGATAAACAATGCTGAATTACACTAAAAAATTCAGATATTTTAAATTACATGATAACTTCCAATGGGCTATTAACATTCATGCTTTATCCCTGCCCCTTCCTGATTTCCTCTTCAACCTTATCCAAATTTCAAAACAAAGTGTACCTTTTTTCTATTTCTTTGTTGTTTTTGGAAGGGATCTCCATTTTCTAAATAATTCATTTATGCCTCTACTTGTTGACTCATTAACTCAAAAATACATTAAGAAATACATCTTTTTCATTAAGAAAAGAAACACATCTGTACCTCTATATTTCAAAGATACTTATATTTCAATACTTTTATTTGTTAACTGTTAAATCATCTAGTCCAATTTCTAGGCCTAATTTACTGGAATCATCCTATAATCTATTTTTGCTTGCTTTCAAAAGCTATTTTGATGTCTCATCCTCATTTCTCACTGATAATTTGAACTTTTTGTATTAAAATCTTATTATCATTTATACTTCATATAGGTTTTGGCCCTAATCTCCTCTATGAATTTTTCCCACTTTTATTCCACATGTCTTTCGTCTTTCAAAAATTTGCCAAATCTTTATTCCATTTATATACACACTTAAACTCTGCAAATATGCACAGAAAATGTATTTAATTTTTTTCTGTTGAGTACCTATTATTCCAAAAGTTTGGGGAAATAACAGACACAGATTTTTATGGCCAGTCTTTCTTTTTGAACTAGATTGGATTTTCAAAGCCATTAGATTTGTAATGTGGGCTCTCAAAGTGAGCTTATATACTGATGTTAGTAGGAAAGAGCAAGTGAGCTCCTAAAGATGTAGGGGATGGGTAAACATGGAAGTGTTGTGTTTCACAACATAGCCAGAAAGAATTAGGCTTTTCTTTTGAGATTTTCAATCCCATCACTCCTTAGGAAATATCAGTTCCCTGGAGATTTGGATATTCCATATATATGTAAGCTTTGGGCATGGTGTAAGTGTAGGACAGTACTGTTAATAGGGTTTCAAAAAGCATGGTTAATGAAGATGGGCATTTGTTACCCTTATATTTAAACACAGTGATCCTTATATCCTGCTGTCTTGAAAGACATGATTTGTAACAATTACAAGTCTGATAATCTATTGTGAAAATTGGTATTTCCAAATTGAACATCCTCTACAAGTAAATTAGATTATTTTCCAAGTAAACTGCCCTAAATTAAAATTAATTTGCCATTTATAAATCAAATTACAAAATATCCCTGAGATCGTTTAGCTCCAGCAAGACCTTACATTACACAGAAAAATCTTCCAGAAACTTTGAGAATCCCTTATGTACTTTTCCTCTAAATAATTTATTCAGTTCAGCTCAGTTTAATCACTCAGTTTAATTGCTCAGTCCTGTCTGACTCTTGGAGACTCCATGGACTGCAGCACTCTAGGCTTTTCTGTCCATCACCAACTCCCAGGGCTTGCTTAAACTGATATCCATGGAGTCAGTGATGCCATCCAACCATCTCGTCCTCTGTTGTCCCCTTCTCCTCTCACCTTCAGTCTTTCCCAGCATAAGCGTCTTTTCCAATGAAACAGTTCTTTGCATCAGGTGGCCAAAGTATTGGAATTTTCTATTTAACATCAGTCCTTCCGATGAATATTCAGGACTGACTTCCTTTAGGATTGACTAGTTTGATCTTGCAGGCCAAATGACTCTCAAGAGTCTTCTCCAACACTAGTTTAAAAGCATCAATTCTTCAGGGCTCAAGAGCCTTCTCTTTGGCCCAACTCTTCCATCCATACATGACTACTGGAAAAGACCCTTGTTGGCAAAGTAATGTCTCTGCTTTTTAATATGCTGTCTAGGTTGGTCATAGATTTTCTTCCGAGGAGTAACTGTCTTTTAATTTCATGGCTGCAATCACCATCTGTAGTGATTTTGGAGCCCTACAAAATAAAGTCTGTCACTGTTTCCATTGTTTCCCCACCTCATCTATTTGCCATGAAACAATGCGACCAGATGCCACTATCTTGGTTTTTTGAATGCTGAGTTTTAAGCCAGCTTTTTCACTTTCTGCTTTCACTTTCATTGAGAGGCTCTTTAGTTCCTCTTCACTTTCTCCCATAAGGATGGTGTCATGTGCGTATCTGAGGTTATTGATATATTTCTCCTGGCAATCTTGATTCCAGCTTGTGCTTCATCCAGTCTGGCATTTTGCATGATGTAGTCTGCATATAAGTTAAATAAGCAGAGTGGCATATGCAGCCTCCTTTCCCAATTTGGAACCAGTCTGTTGTTCCATGTCTGGTTCTAACTGTTGCTTCTTGATTTGCATGCAGATTTCTCAGGAAGCAGGTAAGGTGGTCTGGTACTGCCATTTCTTGAATAATTTTCTGCATTTTGTAAACAATTTTATAAATCATTTATAAAAAAGCTAAATAAGACATAAACAGTCACTGCTCCCTAAGGCACACTGGTGTTTACACTTCTTTATTTCAAAAAGTGCCTACTTATTCCTAACCTATCCTCTTGCCTCTAAACTAGTTTTGTATTCATGACAAAACAGTGCCTTGGATCTCAGGTTTTTTAAGATTTTAATACATGTTAGTACATAATTTTATCAAAGATTTTTTTTAAAATCTCAGTAGTTATATCTACTGAATGCATTTTACTGACATGGTTTCATGACTTTTTTGCCCCCCTTAAAAGATTTCATGGCATACCCTTTATGGTTTACTTACATATCTTTTTATGAGACCCTGGAACTAATGCACTGATATTTTGTCTGCTAATATTCATTGATATCTTCCCTTATTACATAATCTAGTAATTTTCTTGGAATGCTATTGGACTTTATTGTCAAATTCAGAGTATCTTATTCCGAAGTTCTTTGAATAAGAACATTACCTTAATCATCCATAGTGATTTGCACATTATAGGAAAACATCTTCTTTCTAATGCGTTCCAACCAAATGTTTATTTTAAGGACTAATTTTTTTCTTACTTTTTATGTGTTTCCTTATAACTCAGAGCTGGATATGTCCAAAATGCTTACAGTATTATTTCACTGAATATTCAATATCTTTCATAGGTCCCATGTAAGGTATTTTATTTTTTGCCTATCCTGAAAGCAGGAAAACCCCATCAAGAATTGATGGAGACAAAAAAAAAAAAAAAAAAGGGCTATTTGGCATATCCTTAGCCTCCTAGTCACTATTCAACTCACATGGGTGGCATGTCAGATATCAGCAGAAATGTAGTCAGTCTCACAATATCAAACACAAGCATAAATTTTGTATTATAATGCATATTGCAAACCTACAGAGTAAGCAAAAAACAGTGGCACACAATTCACTTCACACAATGTCCTTGATTCTCAGAAACAAAGCTAAAGTATTTTTATCATTCACTTAAAAGAAACAGAACAAAGGACACCTGCACTTGGGTGTTTGTTATGCTCTTTTCCTCATATCTACATTTGAGAGAGGCAGGCTCATATACATAGTTCCTGGGTCAACTTCCATTGTTTTCACTGGTTGACTACATCTGTAGCTATATGTTTATTTATCTAACTAATTTCTTATTCCTGCCCTTCACTTTATCTGATACTCTGCAAAAGGGATTACACAACATGGCTTATCCACAGATAAATCATTTTGGTTTCTTGTTCCTCCAGCTTTCCCCACAAGCTCTGTCTTGCTTAAATCACACTGCCATAGAAACCACTACACCACCACCTCTCCCTCCTTCTTTCTGAGCCCCCCAATTTTCTAGGAATGGTAATTCATTTATAAAAAAATGAAATAGAATAAAAACATCTGGCCATTTAAAAATTAATAGAATCCAGTAAGGTGACCCTAAGAGTCTGGGTCTTCACTAGCGGATGGGTGAAGAGGTTGCTTTCCAGCAGCTCTGCAGTGTAGGTTCCTCAGATGAGAGCAAACAAGTCAGTAATAATCACCATTATGGAATAACACTTCAAGCTCATTTATCTTTCAAACTAGTGGTTCTCAACCTTTCTGGCACCAGGGACCAGTTCCGAGGAAGACAATTTTTTCACAGACCGGAGGTGGGGGATCATTTCAGAATGATTCAAGCACATTGTATTTATTGCACACTTAATTTCTATTATTATTACATCAGCTCCACCTCAGACCATCAGGCTTGAGGACCCCTGCTCTAAACAATAAAAGTCCTTCCCAGATGCTGGTTACAGTTTGGCTTCAAACAGAGAATCATTGTTAAAGGTTACCGTATGCTTTTACGTCTTCTTCAGTATTTAAGGATATTTGGGGATGCTGAGAAATGATATTCAAGCAGAAAATTGAGTGGGTGATTTTTGACATAGAACTTGGATGACACCTAAAATGTCAACCAGGCAGAGACGCAAGAAAAGTGAGAACATTCCGGTGGGGCGGGGGAGGGGGCGGGGGAGACACTGTGAGCAGAAGAGGAAAAAAACCAAGTAGTATTAGGAAGACTAAAAGAAGGTCTGACTGCAATGTAACTATATATGGGGGACTAACGGAAAATAAGGATAAAAACATTGCTGCCATGTCACAATGTATCTTATAGAGATTGTGTGTGTGTGTGTGTGTGTGTGTGTGTGGCAGTTATAAGAAGCCATTAAAACTTGGGGAACAAGTGTCATGATCAGAGATGGGCTTTTAAAGTCCAAATCTGACAACTGTCTTATGATGACTGGGCTAGGGAGAGGCTGAAGACAGTTCATATGGTAAAATATTGGGGTTGCTAAAAGGCTATGAGGTATAAAAAAGATAATGTTTGGGAGAAAAAAACATAATCAATTGATACTTTATTTCCCATAGATCTTTTTGCTCTGTGAGTTTTCACCTATTGAATGAATACCATGCACTGCTTTAGAGGGCAGACAGGTACTGCCTAGTTAGAACGAAGGAATCACTGCTCAACTTTGTGTTTCAAACAGAAATAAATTTCCGATCCAGTTTAGATTTATTAGTGCTTTTGTTCATTTTCTCTGGGAATTGATTGGGCAGGTAGCCTGCAAAACATATTTTAGGTTTATATGCTCATCAGATTTTCTAACGGTTTGTGTCTACCAGACATACTTTAGCAATTGTAGCCCTATGTATCTTTTCAAGAAGGCTGTGATATTTCTCTTGTTTTTCTACTCCAAATCTGACATTTTTTTTTAAAGGAAGTTTGTATTGGCTCACTCTTACCTTGTTATTCAGAAACAGAGCTTCTGAGAGCTCTGCTCCCCAGAGAGCAATAGATCAATGTGGAAGCTCACATTTGTTTGAATGTATGTCAGGTAATCATACTACAGCCTCCAACTATTGACTGAGCAAAGAGAAAGCAAAATATCCTGATATTTTCCATTGGAATCACACATCCTCAGGATATTTTTGCAATACAATGAAAGCATGTGTCTTTCACTTGTTTTCAAAAATCAACTTGTTAATCTATGACCCGTAAAAATGAATCATAGTTTGGATGGTCATTATACTTGTTAGGCTTTCTTTAGCATTCTGCTGCTTTATTTCTATGTTGTAATTTTCCCACGAGATGTTGCTCATCTCTATGCTGCCAGCTTCTCTAAATATGCTTTACTTAAATATTTTGATATATACTAACACTACTGCGTTCATGTTTACATATACCCAAAATGGAAAACTAAAAGATGACTAATAATAGACTATACAAAACAGAGCAGAATTAATAAAACATGAGATTTTGTACTGTTTTGGATTCCCAAGGCCAAGTTTAAAGGCTCAATTATCAGCCTGTTGATTTTCCTTTGATATGATATAATTATTAGTAATATTTAACTAATACTTGACTAATGCCTTGTAACTTTTTAAAACACTTCATATGCACTGTCGTATCCTCGTGATAGCCCTTTGTAGTATGTTCTATTTGTTTTCCCCTCCACTTATTGAAACACCAGTGAGATTAAGTTATTTTTCCCTGCTTATAATTAAAAATGTGGGGCTGGAACATTTCCTTCTCTCTCTAGCTGCATGTGAACTCGTTCCCTGAGAGGCAACATCCGGTTGCATCTGGACCTCAGAGTATCTCATCCTTGACTTTAGGGGCATCACTTGTTCCCACATCTTTCTCCCATCAGCTACCTCACAATCACATCTCCTGGTCACACGGGGGCTGGTCAGGTGGGTAGCCAGAAAGAAGAATCATCCCCTTGCACATTTAAAAAAAATCACATGGAATCAGGAACATCATCTTCATGCACAGCATCCCGCCTGCTTATTTGTTACAGGAGTGAAAGCATCTCTTCAGCTTTTATGCAAAATGAAAGGATCATTATGAACACCAATTTAAATTAGAGTAGGCAGAGTAAATCTGCAAAAGACCAAAAAAAAAATTAATCACCTGTGGCAACTGTCATTTGAAGTTATCCTTCCCTCATTCCACTCCAGCTCATCCACATGAACACAAAGAGAGATCATATTGTTTACTGGTATCAAACTGCAGAAATTGGCTTGCCTTAGGCATCTCTCTAGCCCGGACTCCCAGCCGCCACAAATATCAATTTGGAATGCAGCTTCAGCACTGGTGGAAAAGCTGTCACCGGCAAGTCGAAAATACTGAGAGTGCTGAGCTACTGACATTGCTAAAGATGATCATGAAGACATTTATCCAGCCTCTCCTGCCCCGTCTTCGCCCAGCCCTTCAGAAACTTATGTCAAGTGTGACAAGCTAGGTGATGAATGGGTAGGAAGTTGACAGGTGACGACAGGCGGCTGAGTAAGTGAAATTCTTCATCGTTAATTCTTGTGGTTTTACCTTTCTGACACAATGAACTGATATTAGAATGTGTGACTAAATAAACCATATTGAGAAAAGTCATTCACTAAAACATAGAGTCCAGGATGGGAAGCCATGCTCTCATTTCTGTCAAACTTCTGGATTTTTGAGACAGGCTCCATAATCAAGTGTGTGTTATTTAGAGTTAAGTGAGATGATTAGCTATGCTGTTTTTCTTGGGAACATATATCCAGAGAACTTCGCTTAAAATCATGAGTCAGAAAAATCCCTTTTCTCATAAATCTCTTCTAGACTAAAACAGAAGTCAGCTCATTGGAATTTTGATTCATGAGTAAAAGAGAAGAGTTTCATGGTTATTGCTTTGTTCTATTGATGCCCATGAAATGCGGGTGACTGCCTGACACATCCTAGTCCAAAGCAGTTGAAAATAATTTTAACTTTTGTTTAAGAGGCTTAAGAGTTATTGGATTAAAAGAAATTGGACCAAAACAAGTAATTTTTTTAAACACAAGCCACTAAACAGCCTAGAGACAATGAACTTTAAGGCCCGAAGCAGGTCATTTAGTATAAAGCAGTGCCTTCTCTGGAGGTGCTTTCTTCTTATATATACACTGAGAAACAGATGCTATTATTAGCTCCTGAATTTCCTTAAAGGTCTTTATATATTGCAGTTAGCAACTGATGGCAATGCATTTTTTGCCTTTATCTCTAGATCACAGTCAGGATTACTGCAGACATAGGAAATGATAAGGTTGCAACCCCACTCTTTAAAGTGGGGAGGGAAATTTCATGATTCAAGTTCAAGAATATGAACTCCTATTCTTGGTAATATTTCATAGTCTTTATGAGACCCTAAGGAAAGAATATTTTTAAAGTTAGTAATAATGGAGTGGTGAGTAGAAGAAATTCCTATTTTTTTTCTCCTTTTTAAACACAGGTTTATGATTGCAGGTATTTTTTATTTGAATATTTCTGTTCTATTTGAATTATATTTTTAAATTATTAATAATGCCCTAGGAAAATCAACATTTAACTCTTCTCTTTTTTCCTGATATGACACAATTACTTAGTCACGTGCTGATTCTTTTTGCTCTAGGATATTTTACTTTTCTGTAATGTCTTAAATATTTTATTACATTAATATTTATCAGCTCTCTACATTATGTTCTCTTTTGTTATTATTTAAAATAAAATAATCTATTAAAGTAAATGGGTATAAGATTATTTCACAAAAATCTACTACATTTTTATATATCACAACCAGTCAATTAGAAAATATCAATTTTTGAAAGTATCATGCATTGACAGAAGTATCAACAATAAAAAATAAAGTAACTAGGAATAAATCTAACCAAAAATGTACAAGTCCTATATGCAGAAAAACATAAACTCTTATTGGAAGTCCTTAAAGGGGGCCTAAATAGCTGGAGTGATATACTGTTTATGGATGGGAAGATTCAAATCACAAAGATGTCTCTTCTCCCCACCCTGAATTGTAGATTCCATATAGTTCTGACCAAAACTCTAACAGGTATAAACAATAAACTTGACCCATTAATTCAAAAAATTATGATACAATGACTAACAATAGCCTCAAAATTCAAAACAAATTTCTAAAGAAGTAAACTATTCAGGGCAATTGCCCTCACAAATACTATGCCTTATTATGAATCTATAGCAATGAAGACAAGGCAAGAACAACCCAAAATAGAAAGCCCAAAATAAGCCCATGCATTTATAGAGATTTACTGAATGTCAGAGATGGCATTGCAGCTCAGGGGGAACAAGATAAAACTTTCAACACGTAGAGCTAGGGAAACTGGCTACCCATATGGGAAAGAATTCAGATCCCTGCCTTATACTATATATAAAAACCTGTTTCTTGTTAAAGAATGAGCTGTGGAAGCCAAAGTTTTACAAAATTAAGGAGCAAAAAAGAAGCTGTGTTTATACTCTCAGGGAATACAGTCTTAAAATTAAGGACTTCTGTTCTCAAAAGATCATGGAAAATAAAGTCAAGAATTGGTGGATAATATGGGTAACATCGGAGAAGGCAATGGCACCCCATTCCAGTACTCTTGCCTGGAATATCCTATAGATGGAGGAGCTGGTGGGCTGCAGACCATGGGGTCTCTAAGAGTCAGACACTTCTCAGCGACTTCATTTTCACTTTCATGCATTGGAGAAGGAAATGGCAACCCACTCCAGTGTTCTTGCCTGGAGAATTCCAGGGATGGGGGAGCCTGGTAGGCTGCCATCTATGGGGTTGCACAGAGTCGGACACGACCGACGCGACTTAGCAGCAGCAGCAGCATGGGTAACATATAAACAATAGAAGATCTGATTCAAGGACCACAAGGAACTACCACTGCCCAACAGAAAGACAAACAAGCCAACAGGAGAGCGGGCAACAAACTTGAATAGACATTTTGCAGAAAACACATAAGGTACATTAAAAAAAAATACTAAGCCACAATGTCTGGTAGAAGAATGTAAATTAAAACCACAACTTAATTTTAACAGATCTTCATTTAGATTGGCAAAGATTAAGAAGTATGATAATACCAAGTTGTTGAGGATGTGGTGAGAATATAAACTGAGACAACCATTTTGACATTATCTCATAAATCTGAACATTTGCAAATCCTGATTCAGCAATTCCACATTCATGTACATATCCTCAGATTTCAACTTATCACACCAAGAAGTATGCAAAAATATATTCACTGTAGCAATTTCCATAATACCAAAATGGAAAACCACCTAAATGTGCTCCTATAAGATAATGGATAAACAAATCCTGTCATATTCACCCAATGAGCTATTACAGAGAAGTCACAATAAACTGTACCCACATAAAATAGTACAAATGAAATTTGTATACACAGTGATGAATGAAAAAGGCATTCACAAGTTAAAAACATATTATGCGCTTTGATAAACATCCAGAACAAGCATGACTAAGTAATATCTTTGTGCATATATATGTATGCACATACAGGAGAACATCATACAACAGGAAAAAGACAAATGTGAAGTTGAGGATGGTAGATGCCTTTGGTGGGGAATCAAGGGGATGAGATGGTATGGTAAGGAGCACATAGGTAGCTGTAACAGTATTGGTCATGTTCAACATTTTTGGTCTGTGGATAGGTTCATTTTAGGATTGCATCTCTTTGGTATGCACATAAATTGCATAGTTTTTAAATGAGGGGAGAGAAGAACAAAGGGGGAGAGAAATCCGACTAAAGACCATGACAGGTCTACCTTGGAAATATTAAGCATTTGGTTCCAGACCATTGCAGTAAAAGTGGATATTGCCAAGTCTCACAAATTGTGGGCTTCCCAATGCATATAAACATTATTTTTACATTATATTGTAGTCCATTAAGTATGCAATAGCATTGTGTCTAAACAAAGTGTACATACCTTGATTTAAAATTGTTTTATTGTTAGGAAATGTCTAGCATCACCTGAGCCTTCAGTCGTAATCTTTTTGCTGGAGGTGGGTCTTGCATGGATATTGATGACTACTGCTGATGAGCTCAGTGGTTGCTGAAGGCTGGTGTTGCTGTGGCAATTTCTTAAAATAAGACAGCAATGAAGTTTGTCACATCAGTTGACTCTTCCTTTCATGAACAATTTCTCTGTAGAATGCAATGTTGTTTGACAGTATTTTACCCATAGTAGAACTTCTTTCAAAACTAGAATCAAGCCTCTCAAATCCTGCTGCTGCTTTATGAATTAAGCTTATGTAATATTCTAAGTCCTTTGTGGTGATTTCTACAAACTTCACAGCACCTTCACCAGCAGATTTTGTCTCAAGAAATGTTCTTTGCTCATCCATAAGAGGCAGCTACTCATCTGTTTAATTTTTATCATGTCATTGCAGCAATTCAGTCACATCTTCAGGCTCCACTTCTAACTCTAGTTCTCTTGCTGTTTCCACCACATCTGCAGTTACTTTCTCCAAGGAGGTCTTGAACCCCTCAGTCATCTATGACGGTTGGAATCAACTGTTTTCCAAATTCCTGTTCGTGTTGATATTTGGACCTCTTCCCATGAATCATGGTTGTTCTTCAGTTCAGTTCAGTTCAGTTCAGTCGCTCAGTCGTGTCCAACTCTTTGCGACCCCATGAATCGCAGCATGTCAGGCCTCTCTGTCTGTCACCAACTCCCGGAGTTCACTCAGACTCACGTCCATCGAGTTGCTGATGCCATCCAGCCATCTCATCCTCTGGCATCCCCTTCTCCTCCTGCTCCCAATCCCTTCCAGCATCAGAGTCTTTTCCAATGAGTCAGCTCTTCGCATGAGGTGGCCAAAGTACTGGAGTTTCAACTTTAGCATCAGTCCTTCCAAAGAACACCCAGGGCTGATCTCTTTCAGAATGGACTGGTTGGATCTCCTTGCAGTCCAAGGGACTCTAAAATGGTGAACCCTTTCCAGAGGTTTTCAGTAAACTTTACCCAAATACATCTGAGGAATCACTATGGCAGCTATAGCCTTTTGAAATGCATTTCTTAAATAATACGACTTGAAAGTTGAAACTTCTCCATGATCCATGGGGTACAAAATGAACAGTGTTAGAAGGCATGAAAGCAACATTAATCTTGTTGTAAATCTCCATTAGAGCTCTTGGCTGACCAGGTGAATTGTCAATAAGCAGTAATATTTTGAAAGGAATCTTTCTTCTGAGTGGTAGGTCTCACCAGTGGGCCTAAAATTTTCAGTAAACCATGTTGTAAACAGATGCGCTGTCATCCAGGTTTTGTGGTTCCATTTATAGAGCACAAGCAGAGTAGATTTTGTGTAGTTCTTAAGAGCTCCACTATTTTCAAAATGATAAATGGTCATTGGCTTCAACTTCAAGTCACCAGCTGTATTTGTCACTAACAATAGATGAGCCTGTCGTTTGAAGCTTTGAAGCTAAGCCTTAACTTCTCCTCTCTAGCTATGAAAGTCCTAGATGGCATCTTTTCCCAATATAAGGCTGTTTCATCAACACTGAAAATCTGTTGTGTTGTGTAGCCACTTACTTTAAACATCCTAAGCAGATCTGAGTAACTTGCTCTGGTTTTTGCATTAGCATTTGCTGCTTCGACTTCCACTTTTACATTATGGAGATGGCTTCTTTCCTTAAATCTCATAAACCAATCTCTGTTGGCATCAAACTTTTCTTCTGCAGCTTCTGCACCTCTCTCAGCCTTCACAGAGAGTTAAAGAGAGTCAGAGCCTTGCTCTGGATTAGGCTTTGGCTTAAGGGAATGTTGTGGCTGGTTTGATCTTCTACCCAGAGCACCAAAACTTTTCCATATCAGCGGTAAGGCTACTTTGCTTCCTTATCATCATGTTCACTGGAGTAGAACTTTTAATTTCCTGTAAGAACTTTCATTCACAGCTTGGCTAACTGTTTGGTACAAGAGGCCTAGCTTTGGGCCTATCTCAGCTTTTGACATGCCTTCCTCAGCTTTTGACATGCCTTCCTCACTCAGTTCAGTTTAGTCCAGTTCAGTCACTCAGTCGTGTCTGACTTTTTGCAACCCCATGAACCGCAGCATGCCAGGCCTCCCTGTCCATCACCAACTCCTGGAGCCCACCCAAACTCATGTCCATCGAGTCAGTGATGCCATCCAACCATCTTATCCTCTGGCATCCCCTTCTTCTCCTACCATAAATCTTTCCCAGCATCAGAGTCTTTTCAAATGAGTCAGCTCTTTGCATCAGGTGGCCAATGTATTGGTGTTTCAGCTTCAGCATCAGTCCTTCCAATGAACACCCAGGACTGATCTCCTTTAGGATGGACTAGTTGGATCTCCTTGCAGTCCAAGGGACTCTTAAGAGTCCCTTGTTCCACAGTTCAAAAGCATCAGTTCTTCAGCACTCAGCTTTCTTTATAGTCCAACTCTTACATCCATACATGACCACTTGAAAAACCATAGCCTTGACTAGACAGACCTTTGTTAACAGAGTAATGTCTCTGCTTTTGAATATGCTATCTAGGTTGGTCATAACTTTCCTTCCAAAGAGCAAGCGTCTTATAATTTCATGCTGCCTTCGCCATCTGCAGTGATTTTGGAGCCCAGAAAAATAAAGTCAGCCACTGTTTCCACTGTTTCCCCGTCTATTTGCCATAAAGTGATGGGACCAGATGCCATGATCTTAGCTTTCTGAATGTTGAAGTTTAAGCCAGTTTTTTCACTCTTTTCTTTCCCTTTCATCAAGAGGCTCTTTAGTTCTTCTTCACTTTGCTTAATCATTTCTAGGTTTTAGTTTAAAGTGAGAGATGAGTGACTCTTCCTTACACGTGAACATTTAAAGGCCATTTTAAAGCTATTAATTGGCCTAATATTTGTGTCTTAGGGGATAGGGAGGCCAGAGGAGAGGTGCAGAGACAGGAAACACACATTGGTGGAGCAGTCAGAACACAAACAACATTTATCAGTTAAGTTCCCTGTCTTAACTGGGAGCGTCTGTTGGCACCCAAAACAATTACAAGTGCAACATCAAAGACCATGAATCACAGGTTATTGTAAAAAATAATAACAAAAAAGTTTGGATTACTGTGAGAATTACCAAAATGTGACACTCAGACATGAAGTGAGCAAATGCTGTTGCCAAAATGTTGCTGATAGACTTGCTCTATGCAGGCTTGCCTCAAGCCTTCAATTTGTTAAAAAGAAAAAAAAAAAAAAAAGTAGTATCTGCAAAGTACAATAAAGTGCAGCAAAAGTATTCTGATACTATTACTGAGTTGTCTGCCTTCCTTGTATTGTCTGAGTTTTTGTTGGGACAGGGGCTTCTGTCCAAATCTCCCCAGAGTAAGGGAGGTCTTCAGAAATCATAACAAGAAAGACCTTGAAGGCTACCTCAAATGAGGGCTCCCACTCCTCCTGGGTGGGTTGGCTCGTATCCATGAGGCTCCAGGTCTCTGCTCACAGTGCACCAGGTCTCCCCAGACAGATGCCAAGGCGAGGCAGAGCACACAGAGTGGTGAAGGTCCAGCCGGACAAGACCCCAAAACACACATTCCGGGGTGAGGAGGGGACCTGGCCGCCACCAATCTCCAGCCTTGGGCTGCACCGGGTCTGCTGGGACCTACATTATGTTTTCTATTTAAGGGCTCCTTGATGTTCTTCCTTGAAAAGTAGAATTTGAAATAATTTTGATTCTTAGGAATGTATATTCTTTTTTAATTTTAAACGTTTAAAACAGTTTTCTTTTCTTCTTATCTTTTTGAACCATCTTCTTGAGCAAACTATATTTTGTAACATACATAGTCCAATAATTAATATATTATAGTATTTGTTATGATGCTGAGACATTTTTACATACCTTTACAAGCCAAATCCTTTGTACTTGCTGGGGTTTTGTTTCTACTTATTTTTTAATCATCTAAAACTACTTCCTATGTTGCTATTTTCAATTATTTCCAATTTTTTGTTGTCCTGCTATTGAGGTAAAATTCCTGTTCTATCCATTTTAAATGAGAAGAAATAGATTTAAAGCACTACTCACATTTTATACTTTCTTGAGTTGTGGAAATATCTTATGATTCTCTTTATTCAATAAATCCTTATTCCTGACTTCATAAACAAGTTCTACATCTTACAGTTTAGTCAAAAAAATTAATGGCTCAAAACCTCAAGTTCCTCCTCTAGTAAATGACGTTAATTATCTATAGAGTTTCTGTAAGTCTTAAATGAGATAATACATACTCAGTACTTAAGAAATGTCACAGTGAGCTTTCAAAAAGAGCACTTACCCCTTTTATTCCAGACTCTAAGGATGCTTTACAGACAACAAGAATGCCTTCTCTCAGTTTACTTTAAAAAAGTTTGGAATTAATTTTGGGACCAGGCATTGTCTGCTCTCAGGGAACTCTCAAACTACAAAAAAGAGAGAATACACATTCTAACAAATAATAATTCCATATGATGTGTACTTGATTAAAATATGTAGCACAAAGAGGAGTAGAGAAGAATAAGTGGTTCATCACTCTTGGGGGAGAGGGAAGTTGAGAATAATATAACCCACTTACCATGAGCAAATTGAGAAAAATGAACATAGGTTTCCCAACCATCAAGAGGTGGAGAGGGGTAGAAAATCCCAGGTAAAGAAGCATCATGTGGAAAGCATATATATAAAACCATATAGCATAAAGATTTTCATATGATATAGAGTATTATAATATTGCAGTGAAACTTTAGGACTAGAAAGTAACTCAGCTGGTAAAGAATCCACCTGTAATGCAGGAAACCCCAGTTCAATTCCTGGATTGGGAAGATACCCTGGAGAAGGGATAGGCCTACCCACTCCAGTATTCTTGGGCTTCCCTGGTGGCTCAACTGGTAAAGAATCTGCCTGCAATGTAGAAGACCTGGATTTGATCCCTGGGTTGGGAAAATCCCCTGGAGGAGGCATGGCAACCCACTGCAGTGTTCTTGCCTGGAGAATCCCCAAGAACAGAGAAGCCTAGCGGACTACATTTCATGTGGTCACAAAGAGTCAGACATAACTGAGAGTCTAAGCACAGCACAGAGTAGATAAATATATGTAATCAAATACTTTTAGGATAGGAGTGTCCAGATATGTGTATTTTTTATTTTATCAAAAATTTAGGTGGTATAGATTTCAAATATTAATAAAGCCATTTCATTTGTTTGCCATGCACTTTTATTTATGTAAGCCTTTTTGTGAATGTGAAAGTGGCATAAAGATATACACACTGACAGTAAAAAATATAAAACTGTACAGAAGAGTACACAGTATAAAATTAAGGTCACCTTCCACCATCGTAGCTCCACTCCGAAATATTAATCTCTGTTAGGAATTTTTCATGCAGTCTCCTAGAGCTATTCAATGAATATGAATGTTTGTATTAGAATTCACCCTCTAGCAGTTTGAAGCAAATCATTTTTGGTTTTGTTTGGGTAATACGGTACTTTAGAATTTTTAAAACTAAATTTGAATTCATTTAAGTGTAACATTCATCCTCCCTCTTACCACTGCTTCCAAATTTTTTTACTTAGCTACAACAGATATTGATAACCCTTGCCTGGTCTTTGAGGGACAGCAGTTGAATTGTGACCCTTGAGGCAAACATGTAAGATTAGAGTTTGAATGTGTGTGTGTGTGTGTGTGTGTGTGTGTGTGTGTGTTTTCTGTATAAACCATGTTACACTTGCTATATTCCACCTTGCTGGTTTTTTTAATCTGTGTAAATAACAGTTTTCATATCAGTACTTAAGAATTTGAACATAAGAATTTACCTAATATTTTTAAAATACTTGTATGGTATCCTATTTTAAGAATATATCATCATCTATTATTTGTCATTATCCCTAAATAACAAATATTATTTTCTTTTTCCTTATTATTATAACAATGTTGGAAGCAAGATTCTATACAAATACATTCAGGCATTCATGTGAAAGCATTTGTAGATAAATGCATAGAGATAGATTTAATTGGAGCTTTGCAGTGTTAACAATTTGTCTCTTTGATGTATTTTAACTTATGGTAAAGAGAAGCATGAAGGCAAATGAAAATCAAGAGAAAGGATTATTAATGAAAGGGAAATGTCTCGACCTCAGCAGGCTGGTGTTCTTGGGCAAATATAGATAGAAATAAAAGCTGAGATTTTAAGGCAAATAAATATCTTCTTCTAGTTCATTACTGTCCAGATCCCAATACCACCTGATGAAAGATTGTGGTCTTGCCAACTTGGATATGCATCCAGCTAGATGCATTTTGGATGGCAAGTCCATTACATATGCCCCATCTTCCTTTTGACTGAGCCTAGGAGATGACCACAACTCAGAGAAGATGGGGCAAACAAACAGATCAAAGAGTGTCAGGCCACTTGGGCCCAGTCGAGTTTGCTGTCTACTTCTGAAGCAAAATAGCTCTCCCTACTAATCAAGAGGTGATGTGCCTCTTTTTACTTTGGGAGTTGACAATAAATTGTTTTCAAAAAGTTTGTAGTGATTTAGGGTTAGCCAAAACCTCTCAGCAATATTTGGTATTAATTCGCATTTACCCATCTGACAAGATAATGAGATTTCCCTAATTGTTTAAAAATGTTTAAATGTTAAATATGAATAAACTGAGCAAGCTCTGGGAGTTGTTGATGGACAGGGAAGCCTGGTGTGCTGCGGGCCATGGGGTTTCAAAGAGTCAGACACCACTGAGCGACTGAACTGAGCTGATGAATAAAGTTGAGATTCCTTTTCTGTATTCCTTTTCTGACTGTCTATATTTTTACCTCTACCTTTTATATACATAAATTATACACTTCAAGGGAGTTAATAATAACATTTATCAAAGCAAATATAGCTATTATTTATTGAACACTTACTCCATGCTGGGGGCTACAATAAATCTTTTGCTTGGATTATTTCATCTAATCTACAAAGCAGCATAAATTGTGTACCAATTTTATCCCTATTGTTGAAAAAAAAGAGATGCTTTAGAGGGAAAAAAATTGCATGAGTAACCCACTCAATGTCTCTGCCCTTTTTAATCTTGATATTCTTCCCCTCATGGCTTGTCTTTTTGAAAAAAAAAAAAATTATACATATTCTCTCTTAAATGTGGAAAGGTAGTCACTAATATATTTGTTGTGCAATGCTCTCCTTTTTTGACACTTTTTCTTTCTTGTTTTTAGTTTTTCATTGTATTTATTTATTCTACAGATGATTTAAACCTGTAGCTATACTAGAACCCCATCGTGAATCCTGGCTCACAAAGGTAGACATGCAGGAAATGGACCTCATTATTTGTAGCTATTGGACGACATTGGCCCTATGACAACTGATTGTATGGACAAGTACTGAGATTGGGACATTCAGATTTTCTCTCCTGAAATTATAAATTTCAAATGAAAAAACTGGAAACTGTTGCAACTGAGTCAGTGGAGAAGGAAATGGCAACCCACTCCTGGAGAATACCATGGACAGAGGAGTCTGGAAGGCTGTATCCATGGGGTTGCAGGGGCCAGACACTACTTAGCAACTAAACCACCAAACCAGTCCTGTGAATGACAGTCTCTAAAATTTTCAAATCCTTTGGTCCTTCAATCCAGCTACTAATCTTTTTCATCAGTTAAAAGTTATCCCCAAATATCTTGTTTTTGGTTTAAACACAGTATATGAGTTAACTTTATTGTTTACTACTCAAAGAATCTAAAGGGATACATTATCCACATTTATAAATCAGTGTTTTTCTTTGAAAGAGTTTATTTACTTATCTAAATTGTGTTGGGGCCCTTCATTTGCTTATTTTAATTTTTAGCATGCTTTACTTTATTTCTTTAAAATCTATGATCTGTTTTAAATATTATTTCTTGTAAGGAAATTTATATTGTTTCTTGGCTACTAAGTTTTCCCAATACTGTAACAAATATCCAAAATTTCTTTGCTTACTGAAATGTCATCTTATTAGACTTCAAATTCCCACATATGTTTGGTAGCCTTCATTTCTAAAAATTTTGATTTATTTTTCTGATTATTTCTTCATTCATACCATATTGTTTGTAATGACATAAGCATATACATTTTTATGCCTGGCAATCTTACCTTAATCTCTTGTTTCCTATCTTTTTCTTTCAGTTTTTCTCATCAGTTTATTTTTTCTAAATTAAATACAAGAATTATCTCCAAAGAGAGTTAAAGATAAATAAATACCTGAATACAAAATAAATAGGAGTTCACTGACATCTTCACAGAATTGAGACTTAATATCCATAGAAGAGTTCATTGTGTTTGACTTTTTAAGGAAATCTTTCACATGTTTTATCATTTTCTAAAATGCAGGTTCAGTCACTTTTACTGTTTCCCTGTACATATTAAAGAGAATGGTCAAGTAAATATGCTTCTACTTGCCCAATTTTTACCAGATATGCGGCATCAATTTTTACCCTTTGTATATTTTATTAAGCCTAGTTCTTGCTTCTCCATGATTGTATATGTTTAAACACTGTTTGGTTTATTGATTATCATTAACATAATATGATTAGTGAAAGTGAAAGTGATAGTCACTTGGTCAAGCCCTCCAGGCTCTTCTATCCATGGAATTCTCAAGGCAAGAATACTGGAGTGGGTTGCCATTTCCTACTCCAAAGGATCTTTCCAACCTAGGTATTGAACATGGGTCTCCTACATTGCTGGCATATTCTTCACTGTCTGAGTGACCAGGGAAACCCTAATGTGATTTAAGTTATCTTCTTTTCCTGGCCTAGCTTGTGTCTCCTTTTTGTACGTCAGTATTTTTAAAGCTGCCATGATTTTCTCTGTAAAGGCCTCTAGAGACATCGTACAAAAAACCCTATGGAATGACATGGAAAACAAACTTCAGGCTATCAAAAGCTAAAAGGGAAGCAGGAGAGAGACATATGAGTATGGGATTAATAGACACAAACCTCTATACATAAATGCCATTTCACTCCTCCTACTGTCTTGTTCAGGAAGCAACAGTTAGAACTGGACATGGAACAACAGACTGGTTCCAAAAGGTAAAGGAGTACATCAAGGCTGTATGCTATCACCCTGCTTCTTTAACTTATATGCAGAGTACATCATGAGAAATGCTGGGCTGGATGAAGCTCAAGCTGGAATCAAGATTGCTGGGAGAAATATCAATAACCTCAGATATGCAGATGACACCACCCTTATGGCAGAAAGTGAAGAACTAAAGGGCCTCTTGATGAAAGTGAAAGAAGAGAGTGAAAAAGTTGGCTTAAAACTCAACATTCAGAAAACCAAGATCTTGGCATCTGGTCCCATCACTTCATGGGAAATAGATGGGGAAACAGTGGAAACAGTGGCTGACTTTATTTTTTGGGGCTCCAAAATCACTGCAGATGATAATGGCAGCCATGAAATTAAAAGACGCTTACTCCTTGGAAGGAAAGTTATGACCAACCTAGAGAGCATATTCAAAAGCAGAGACATTACTTTGTCAACAAAGATCCATCTAGTTAAGGCTATGTTTTTTCCAGAGGTCATGTATGGATGTGAGAGTTGGACTATAAAGAAAGCTGAGCACAGAAGAATTGAAGTTTTTGAACTGTGGAACAAGGGACTCTTGAGAGTCCCTTGGACTGCAAGGAGATCCAACCAGTCCATCCTAAAGGAGATCAGTCCTGGGTGTTCATTGGTAGGACTGATGTTGAAACTGAAACTCCAATACTTTGGCCACCTTGTGCAAAGAGCTTACTCATTGGAAAAGAACCTGATGGTGGGAAAGATTGAGAGCAGGAGGAGAAGGGGACGACAGAGGGTGAGATGGCTGGATGGCATCACTGACTCAGTGGACATGGGTTTGGGTGGACTCCGGGAGTTGGTGATGGACAGGGAGGCCTGGTGTACTGTGGTTCATGGGGTCGCAAAGAGTCAGACACGACTGAGCAACTGAACTGAACTGAACCGTCTCGTTGGGGCATAGAAAAAGCAAGAGAATTCCAGAAAACATCTACTTCTTTTTCGTGGGCTAGATTAAAGACTTTGGCTTTGTGGATCACAACAAAATGAAAAATTCTTAAAGAGATGGGAATACCATACCACCTTACCACCTCCTGAGAGACCTGTATGCAGGTCAAGAAGCAACAGTTAGAACTAGACATGGAACAGACTGGTTCCAAATCAGGAAAGGAGTACGTCAAAGCCATATATTATCACTTTGCTTATTTAACTTATATGCAGTGTACAACATGTGAAATGCCAGATTGGATGAAGCACAAACTGGAATCAAGATTTCAGGGAGACATGTCAGTAACCTCAGATATGTTTCCCTTGTGGCTCAGTTGGTGAAGAATCCGCCTGCAATGTGGGAGACCTGGGTTCAATCCCTGGATTGGGAAGATCCCCTGGAGAAGGGAAAGGCCATCTACTCCAGTCTTCTTGCCTAGAGAATTCCATGGAATATATAGTTCATGGGGTCACAAAGAGTCAGTCACGACTGACTGACTTTCACTTCACTTACTCACATATATGCAGGTGACACCCCCCCTTCTGGCAAAAAGTGAAGAGGAACTGAAGAGCCTCTTGAAAGTGAAAGAGGAGAGTGAAAAAGTTGGCTTAAAACTCAACATTCAAAAAACCAAGATCATGACATCCCATCACATCACTTTATGGCAAATAGATGGGGAAATGATGGAAGCAGTGACAGACTATTTTCTTGGCCTTCAAAATCGCTGCAGATGGTGACTGCAGCCATGAAATTAAAAGACTCTTGCTCCTTGGAAGAAAAGCTATGACAATCCTAGATGGACAGGGAAGCCTGGCTTGCTGCAGTCCATGGGGTTGCAAAGAGTTGAACATTACTGAGTGACTGATCTTAACTGAGTTGAACTATACACAAAAAAGGTAAACAAAAAGGATTCACTGTACAGTGCAGGGATTCAATATCTTGTAATAGCCTATAATGGAAAATAATCTGAAATCACTGAATCTCTCTGCTGTACACCTGAAACTAGCACAATATTGTAAACCAACTATACTTCAATGAAAAAAAGAAAATCCTGCGGACTGCCTTGCCATATTCAAAATAACTCGTTTCATTTCTTTCTTCCCCATTCATTTAGAATGGGTATGTTTTTATGGTGTAGTTTTCCATCTGCTGATACAACATTCCATAAAATTTGCATGGTTATATTTAATATAAAAGCATGTAACACATGATAAAGTACTCCTGAATTTTAGGTAAAAAGCCTATAAACTATCTCACCTCTTTCAGATTATGATATGATTTTACCATAAGGTTTATTTAATCGTTTCATTCTTTCTAGAAGTTAAACTCTTCTGGCTCATTTAAGATTAAAAATAAGTGAACTGGGGAATGACTGGAGTGACACATTTTTAGAGAAAGGTAGTCCATATAAGGAAATAAAAGAATGTGTTTCCTTATATAGGATGAAGTATTCTCTAATGCATAAGAGCTAGAAAATATTTTACTTTAGAGCCCAGAGCACCGTTTGGATATAGGGTTCATAGAGGGCTTCAAGTAATGCACCACCTCCAAGACTGCAGAAAGTCATTAGGCAGCCAACTTTCCTTAGAGATTTTACTGCAAAGAACTTTTGCTATTAGAAGCTCATAAGCTAACCATAGGGAGGAGGGAAGAAATGCAGCCTTTGAAAAGGATAATGAAGATCTTTTAAAGCAAGGTTTACAAACAGGCAGACAATGACAAAGCAAGATTGCTTGCTGCATAGGGTACAGTTCTGCTGTATAACCTAAACATGTGCATATGCACACACGAACACACAATTTACTTATCTAGTTGGATGGGCTTCTTAAAATTTAAAAAATTTTACACATTGTTCAGATGAATTTGACCACCAAATCCTTTACAATCTGTTTTGCTTTGCATTCTCACAAGACTTTGATCCTCTATCCATTTTATATCTGTTTCATGTTTCAGACTTGTCTTTTAAAGTGTCTGTCTCCTCCATGGGCCATTATCTCTGAGGACAGATTGCTATATCACTTCAGCACTTAGAGGAGAATCTGAAATCCTAAAACTCTAGACACTACAATTTTTAAATTCTTCATAAGGAAGCCTTTAAGGTCACTTGAAATGTTTATTTCAGAACATGTTAGATGTAGAGCCATAGTGATCTTCCTGATACTTTAAAGCTAACACTGCTGGATTTCTTCCTGTAATGATGTTGCTTAAAAGTATGAGATATGGTATCAGTCTTCTAATCACATTGTTGAGAACCCCTCTATTAAAAGAATGGTTTGAGCTATAGATACTCTATACCTTAAAAGGTACTATAAATGACTTAAAGTTATCTTTTTAGATACATGTGATATTCACATATTACCTAGGTACTAGAGATTCAAAAATAATTAAAGTTTTTTGCTTGCAGAAACTAGGCTTTATTATATTGCACTATAAATTACTATAATTTACTTTTGCTACTTTTTGAACTCAGTTGTAAAACTGAACATATACTAATTTTGCACATCTGCTCCCAGGTGAAATTAAACAAAAATGTATCAAAGTGATCACTCAACTGATGACTTTAGATAAGTGTAATTTTATGTAAATTCTAAAAGATTTAGTAATTAAGAATGAATTGATTTCAGCTCATTCTTGTTTTTCTCTTAATTGTTACACCAATTTAATTCCAAACATGATAAAATGGCATCTTTCCCTGATACACCTGCATGCTTTATAAAGTTTGTTCAGAGTTTAGGTAGACTAAGAAATAAAGGGGGAAATATTGACAAAAATCATGTTTTATTAGAAAATTACATTTCTGTGTTGGGAACATTGAATTTATTTATTCATGAAATAAGTTATAGCAACATCAACTTACTCTAATCAAATCCTGCATTAAACAGGAAAACTGCCCTTGAAGGAGTAATTCAAACCATGAAGAAAAAAAAACAGAACTATATTATTTTTAATTTATAAAATATCCCAGTTATCAGTATTAGAGACATATGATCATAATAATTAATAATTGCTATTAATGTTGAATGCTCAGTTGCTCCAGTCATGTTCAACTCTTTGCGACCCTATAGACTGTAGCCCACCAGGCTCCTCTGTCTATAGGATTCTCCAGGCTAGAATACTGGAGGGTTGCCATTTCCTTCTCCAGGAATCTTCTCAACCCAGAGATTGAACCCATGTCTCCTGCACCTCCTGCATTGCAGGAAGAATCTTTACCCAGTGAATCACCTGGAGAGCCCATTAATGTCAAACATATAGTCTTAAAGTGCTTTTTTAAAGCATCTAGTTTGGTTCTTAAATCATATATCACTGTAAGCAAAATTAAATATCTCCATGCTAAAACTGAGGCCAATAAAACACCAAAAATTGAAATAATCAAGGAAGTACAGTTATTAAATGAATTAATATTACAAACTACTTACTCAACTGCCTCCTCCACTCTACTATAATCTGCATGAAATATGGAAGTTAAGTTTTAAAAATTATCAGAAATATAAACAAATAAAAGCATATATCCATACCCTGGAAAGATAGAAATAAAAACAAAAGTAAGCAAATGGGACCCACTTAAACTCAAAAGCTTTTGCACAGCAAAGGAAACAATAAAAAAACCAAAAGACAACCCACAAATTGGGAGAAAATATTTTCAGTAAAGTGACTGACAAGGAATTAGTCTCTAAACTTTATAAGATGCTCATGAGGCTTAACATCATCACAACAGACAATCCAATCAAAAAATGGGCAAAGACGTAAATAGATGTTTCTGCAAAGAAGACATACAGATGGCCAAGAGGCCCATATAAAGATGCTCAACATTGTTAATTATTAGACGAATACAAATCAAAACTACAATGAGATATGACCTCCTACCAGGCTCCTCCGTCCATGGGATTTTCAAGGCAGGAGTACTGGAGTGGGGTGCCATTGCATTCTCCGATAAAAAAAGTCTACAAAATATAAATGCTGGAGAAAGTGTGGAGAGAAGGGAACCCTCCTACACAGCTGGTGGGAATGTAAATTGGTACAGCCAATTTACAATATGGAGAACATATTGTACATATGAAGAACAATATGGAGGTTCTTTAAAAAATACTAAAAATAGAGCAGCCTATGACCATGTAATCCAATCCTAAGAATATACACAAAGAAAAGCATGATCTGAAAGCAGACATGTATGCCAATGTTCACTGCAGCATTATTTACAATAGATAAGACGTGGAAGCAAACTAAATGCCCATTGACAGAGGAATGGATAAAGATGTGGTATATATGTAAAATGGATTAATCAGCCATAAAAACATGAAATAATGTTATATTCAGCAACATGGATGGACCCAGAGATTGTCATATTGAGTAATGTAAGTCAGACAGAATAGGAGAAATATCGTATGACATCCCTTATATGCGGAATCTAAAAAGAAACAAATGAACTTAACAAAACAGAAATAGACTCACAGACTTAAAGAATGAATTTATGTCTTCCAGAGGCAAGATTAAGAGTGAGTAGTTAGAGAATTTGGGATCCACATGTAGACTTTGCTATATTTAAAATGGATAACCAATAAGTTCCTTTTGTATAGCACAGGGAACTCTGCTCAATGTTATGTGGCAACATGGGAGGGAAGGGAGTTTGGAGGATATAAGAAATGTAAGAGACTTGGGTTCGATCCCTGGGTCAGGAAGATGCCCTGGAGGAAGGCATGGTAACCCACTCCAGTTTTCTTACCTGGGGAATCCCATAAACAGGACCTGGCAGGCTGCAGTCCATGGAATGACAAATAGTTGGACACCACTAAAGAAACTGAGCATGCACACACTCCCCATAGAGATATATATCAATGGAATTTGGTGGAAGTCAATGGAGAACTTTTTACTGTAAAGATAATACTAAAGTATGAATCTATTCCATAATGCAAGTATAACTATATGTTTATTTCTTTGGACATATGTTCTTAGTGAGACAGAATAACATGCTTGATGCTTCTCCAGGGAATGAAATTATTCCACAGGAAAGATTATCAAAATAAAATTCTGATATTTGGCATATTTGTTATTGCTTTGATGGAAGCTGTTCATGATAGGAGGGGAGAAAGACACACACACTTCTAATACTAATATCATCCTATTGCTTCATCTTAAAAGTGTCAGTAACAAAAGCAGAATTTATTCTGCTTTAATTTATTTTAAATATCTTTTTAAAAGGCAATGGCAACCCACTCCAGTGTTCTTGCCTGGAGAATCCCAGGGACAGAGGAGCCGAGTGGGCTGCCGTCTATGGGGTCGCACAGAGTCGGACACGACTGAAGCGACTTAGCAGCATAGTGTTTAAACTGCAAACGATACTTGCATAAACTATAAAGGGGAAAACAAATGCATGAATACATGCATAAATAAGTATATAAAGTTCAAAATTATGCCATCTACAAATAATTGGAAAAGGAGTACATCAAGGTTGTATATTGTCATCCTGCTTATTTAAATTCCATGCAGAGTACATTAAACAAAATGCCAGCCTGGATGAATCACAAGCTGGAATCAAGATTGCCTGGGGAAATATCAACAACTTCAGATATAGTACAAATGATACCACCCTAATGGTAGAAAGTGAAGAGGAACTGAAGAACCTCCTGAAGATGAAAGACGAGCGTGAAAGACTAGCATGAAAAACCTAGATTGAAATGCAACATTCAAAAAACCAAGATCATGGCATCCAGTCCCATCACTTCATGGCAAATAGAAGGGGAAACAATGGAAACAGTGACAGATTTTCTTTCCAAAATTACTGAGGACAGTGACTGAAGCTATGAATTTAAAAGACACTTGCTCTTTGGAAGAAAAGCTATGACAAACTTAAACAGTATATTAAAAAAGTAGAGACATAACTTTGCCAACAAAGTTTCATATGGTCAAAGCTACGGTTTTTCCAGTAGTCATGTATGGATGTGAGAGTTGGGCCATAAAGAAAAAGGCTGAGCACCGAAGAATCAACGCTTTCAAATTGTAGTGCTGGAGAAGACTCCTGAGAGTCCTTTGGACTGCAAGGAGATCAAACCAGTCAATCTTAAAGGAAATGAACCCTGAATATTCACTGGAAAGACTGATGCTAAGGCTGAAGCTCTAATCCTTTGGCCATCTGATGTGGAGTCAAATCATTGGAAAAGATCATGATGTTGGGAAAGACTGAGGGCAAGAAGAGAAGTGGGTGACAGAGGATAAAATGGTTGGATGGCATCACTGACTCAATGGACATGAGTTTGAGCAAACTCTGGGAGATACTGAAGGACAAGGAAGCCTGGAGTCCTTTAGTCCACAGGGTTCCAAAGGGTCAGACACAACTTAGCATTTGAAAAACAACAACAACAACAACAAATAAACTGGTTCAATATATTATTAACATGAATATAAAATATGCTCTATAGGTATAAAGAGATTTTATACTCTGAGTTATACTATCAGTATAGTTCAGTTGCTCAGTTGTGTCTGACTATATAATATAGTTATACTATATTTATAATATAATATAGTATGAAACTATATTATACTATATTTATCTTTAATAAATATATTTTAATTTTACTTGAATGAATAACAAACAACCTGAATTGAATCTGAAGAGAATCAGAAACTTACCTCTACCTCAAAAGAAATGGCTTCTACCTCAAAAGAAACAATTTCTGAAAGATCCTTTTAATATTAACAAAACTAATTCAGTCTCTTAATGGTTTTCATAAGGAAAGAAAATGAAGTCGCTGAGTCATATCCAACTTTTGTGACACCATGGACTGTAGCCTGCCAGGCTCCTCTGTCCGTGGAATTTTCCAGGCGAGAATACTGGAGTGGAGTGCCATTTCCTTATTATGGTTTTCATAAAAGGGTTTTAACTACTTTTATAGTATTTACTAAATATTGTTATAAGTAATAACATGATTGCCACTGTTATTGCTTTCTACCTCTTCCATTTAACTGATTTTCCAGTTTTGTTGCTTAGATTATTACTGCTTTATTAAAATAATATAGATCATGTAGTCTATAAACATTATTCCTTAGTAATTTCACTATTTAATATTTAATGTTTATTAAAGGTAGTTTTTATCAGTGCTTCTTGTGTATTGTTATGGAAATTTAATTTAATTTTCAAATAAAGGTAGATTCACATTCAATATTAAGAAATAATGCAGACTTTTGTATCACATCCATTCTGACTGGTGTGAAAAGGTACCTCACTGTAGTCTTGATTTACATTTCTCTGATAATGAGTGATGTTGAACATCTTTTCATGTGTTTGTTAGCCATCCATATGTCTTCTTTGGAGAAATGCCTATTTAGCTCTTTGGCCCATTTTTTTGATTGGGTCGTTTATTTTTCTGGAATTGAGCTGCATAAGTTGCTTGTATATTCTTGAGATTAGTTGTTTGTCAGTTGCTTCATTTGCTATTATTTTCTCCCATTCAGAAGGCTGTCTTTTCACCTTGCTTATAGTTTCCTTTGTTGTGCAGAAGCTTTTAATTTTAATTAGATCCCATTTGTTTATTTTTGCTTTTATTTCCAGAATTCTGGGAGGTGGATCATAGAGGATCCTGCTGTGATTTATGTCAGAGTGTGTTTTGCCTATGTTCTCCTCTAGGAGTTTTATAGTTTCTGGGCTTACATTTAGATCTTTAATCCATTTTGAGTTTATTTTTGTGTGTGGTGTTAGAAAGTGATCTAGTTTCATTCTTTTACAAGTGGTTGACCAGTTTTCCCAGCACCACTTGTTAAAGAGATTGTCTTTACTCCATTGTATATTCTTGCCTCCTTTGTCAAAGATAAGGTGTCCATATGTGTGTGGATTTATCTCTGGTCTTTCTATTTTGTTCCATTGCAGCACTGTTTATAATAGCCAGGACATGGAAACAACCTAGATGTCCATCAGCAGATGAATGGATAAGAAAGCTGTGGTACATATACACAATGGAGTATTACTCAGCCATTAAAAAGAATACATTTGAATTAGTTCTAATGAGATGGATGAAACTGGAGCCGATTATACAGAGTGAAGTAAGACAGAAAGAAAAACACCAATACAGTATACTAACACATATATATGGAATTTAGAAAGATGATAATGATGACCCTGTATGAGAGACAGCAAAAGAGACACAAATGTAAAGAACGTACTTTTGGACTCTGAGGGAGAGGGAGAGGGTGGGATGATTTGGGAGAATGGCATTGAAACATGTATACTATAATGTAAGAAACGAATCGCCAGTCTATGTTCGATACAGGATACAGGATACTTGGGGCTGGTGCACGGGGATGATCCAGAGAGATGATATGGGGTAGGAGGTGGGAGGGGGGTTCAGGATTGGGAACTCATGTACACCCGTGGTGGATTCATGTCAATGTATGGCAAAACCAATACAGTATTGTGAAGTAAAATAAACTAAAGTTAAAAATTAAAAAAAAAAAAAGAAATAATGCAGTGAAATCCCATGCATCCTTTTCCTCAGTTTTCCCAATCTAGCATCTTAAAAACTAACAGAACAAATAATATAACCAGGATATAGACATTGATAAAAGCAAGATATAGAGCTTTTTCAATATCTGAATTTTCCTTCTTGTTGCTCTACTATAACCACAACCAATTCCCTCTCTTTCCCTACCTGATGTCTGGCCATCCATATAATCTTTTTTTTCTCTTCACTTAGCGTAATAATGTGGAGATATACAAACCATTGCTGTATCAACAGTTTGTTTCTTTTAATTGTTGAGTGCTATACCATGGTATGGATATATCAAAGCTTGTTTACTGATTCCCCCACTAAAGGAAACTGGGTTATTTCCAGTATGGGGCTATATGAATACAGATGTTATGAACATATTTTGTCTACAGGTTGTTGTGTGAACATAACTGTTCATTTCTCTGTTTAAAAGACCATGAGAGTAATTATGGGATTATAGTATAGGTGTGTATATGTTTATTAAGACATGGCCAAAATCTTTTCAGAGTAGCAGAACATTTTACATTTCCACCAGCAATGTATGAGGGATATAGTTTATTTTTATCCTCATAACCATTTGATATTGTCTTTATAGTTTATTTGAGAATTCCTGGTTAGGTGTATGGTGACACATAATTATTTCTTACATTTGAATTTGCTCAATGAATAATAATGTTGAATATCTTTTTAATGAGCATTTTGCCATCTGAATATCTTCTCTGGTGTAAAGTCCCCTCATTTATTTTGGCCGATTTCTCAGTAGATAATTTTTATTGTGAGATTTGTGTGTTCTTTATATGAAGTTGACCCTTGAAAAACATGTGGGTTAAGGGCCTTCACCTTTCACACAGTTGAAAATTCACTTGTAACTTTTGAGTTGACTCTCCACATGGATTCATCCAATGGCAGATCATGTGCTTGTATTCTAATGTGTGAAGCAGAGCTTTGTCAACAAGGTACCTACAATACACTTTATGAAACTGAAATGGATGGAATGGAGAAATCAGGAATGCGTATTACTACTAATGAAGATTATTTCTGGCAGTTACAAGAACAACTATATAGTATATATAGGAATGGTCAATGTCCTGAAAAGATCAATGAAAGCAGATATTAATATAAAATGACTCTAAAGAAAATGATTTGCCTAATACTCCTTTTAAAAATACTGTGGTAAATATAAATTTTATAGCTAAAATTACCAATTCCTTTTTAAAATAATGAAACATAAGAAAAATGGGCATGCAAGTGCCCATTATAACAGACACAGACGCCCATATATAATGTTCAAATTAATGACTCCTCAATTCATTAAGGCCATTTCTTTTAATATTATTCAGGAATATATTTATTAAAGGCACTTTAAAAATGAATGAGCAATTAGAAGAATCTGATATGCTAGAAGTCCTTCTTAGAACTCATCTACTATCCTGAGATGAATACAGACTGAGACAGATTCTCATGGGCTCTAAGTTTTATTTTCTTTTTCCTTCTCCCAAGGCAATCAAAATTCCAAGAAAGCCCAAAACCACTCCGTGGTTTGAGGTTTTCAAAAGAATTCTAATACTACTTCAGTGAACCAACTTCTGGGATATCTTGGATACACACTGAGACTGTGGTAATATCAATATTGGAAGTTATTCATATTTTTAAATTTCCTATTAGACTCAAATAGTTTAGAATTTATAGAGACTGCTTTGAAAATTCCTAAATATGGGAATTTTTAACTTTTTAAAATACCAATAAGAAACAAAAATGTTCCTCATATTTTTAAGTACCAATGTCTTAGCCGATATCACTTTAAGCAGGACCATTTGTCTAGCTGTATCAATGTGAAAATGTAAAATCAGTTTTCTCATTAGTTGTACTATAGAAGCCTACTCTTAAGTATTGCTAAGTGTTGAGACAAGCTTATAAAATTCGAGTACTGAGATTTTACATTCTTTTGTCAAACACAAAATAAAATAAACATATAACATTAAATAAGTACAAAAATGTTAAAATGTTCTATTACCTGATCTAATTAACCTGTATTAATTGATTTAAATTAGGAAATGCGTACCATCTTTCACAATGTATTTAAACTGATTAATTAGTCCTTTGTGGGTTTTTTTCCTGATTATAGATTTAAAAATTTTCAAGATTTGTATGGAAATACAAAAAACCTCGAATAGCCAAAACAATCTTGAGAAAGAAGAATGGAACTGGAGGAATCAACCTGCCTGATTTCAGGCTCTACTACAAAGCCACAGTCATCAAGACAGTATGGTACTGACACAAAGACAGAAATATAGATCAATGGAACAAGATAGAAAGCCCAGAGATAAATCCACACACATATGGACACCTTATCTTTGACAAAGGAGGCAAGAATATACAATGGAGTAAAGACAATCTCTTCAACAAGTGGTGCTGAGAAAACTGGTCAACCACTTGTAAAAGAATGAAACTAGATCACTTTCTAACACCGCACACAAAAATAAACTCAAAATGGATTAAAGATCTAAATGTAAGCCCAGAAACTATAAAACTCCTAGAGGAGAACATAGGCAAAACACTCTCTGACATAAATCACAGCAGGATCCTCTATGATCCACCTCCCAGAATTCTGGAAATAAAAGCAAAAATAAACAAATGGGATCTAATTAAAATTAAAAGCTTCTGCACAACAAAGGAAACTATAAGCAAGGTGAAAAGACAGCCTTCGGAATGGGAGAAAATAATAGCAAATGAAGCAACTGACAAACAACTAATCTCAAAAATATACAAGCAACTTATGCAGCTCAATTCCAGAAAAATAAACGACCCAATCAAAAAATGGGCCAAAGAGCTAAATAGGCATTTCTCCAAAGAAGACATATGGATGGCTAACAAACACATGAAAAGATGCTCAACATCACTCATTATCAGAGAAATGCAAATCAAGACCACAGTGAGGTACCATTTCACGCCAGTCAGAATGGCTGCGATCCAAAAGTCTACAAGCAATAAATGCTAGAGAGGGTGTGGAGAAAAGGGAACCCTCTTACACTGTTGGTGGGAATGCAAACTAGTACAGCCACTATGGAGAACAGTGTGAAGATTCCTTAAAAAATTGCAAATAGAACTGCCTTATGACCCAGCAATCCCACTGTTGGGCATACA
Organism: Ovis aries; assembly: GCF_016772045.2. Lineage (NCBI taxonomy): Eukaryota > Metazoa > Chordata > Mammalia > Artiodactyla > Bovidae > Ovis > Ovis aries. The sequence continues at coordinate 65,502,813 of NC_056061.1, forward strand.
CACCGAGGAAACCAGAATTGAAAGAGACACGTGCACCCCAATGTTCATCACAGCACTGTTTATAATCTCCAGGACATGGAAACAACCTAGATGTCCATCAGCAGATGAATGGATAAGAAAGCTGTGGTACATATACACAATGGAGTATTACTCAGCCATGAAAAAGAATACATTTGAATCAGTTCTAATGAGATGGATGAAACTGGAGCCGATTATACAGAGTGAAGTAAGACAGAAAGAAAAACACCAATACAGTATACTAACACATATATACGGAATTAGAAAGATGGTTATGATGACCCTGTATGTGAGACAGCAAAAGAGACACCGATGTGTAGAGCAGACTTTTGGACTCTGAGGGAGAGGGAGAGGGTGGGATGATTTGGGAGAATGGCGTTGAAACATGTATACTATCATGTAAGAAATGAATCGCCAGTCTATGTTTGATATAGGATGCAGGATACTTGGGGCTGGTGCATGGGGATGATCCAGAGAGATGATGTGGGGTGGGAGCTGGGAGGGGGGTTCAGGATTGGGAACTCAAGTACACCCATGGTGGATTCATGTCAATGTATGGCAAAACCAACACAGTATTGTAAAGTAAAATAAAGTAAAAATAAAAATTAAAAAAAATAATCTCTTTATCATCATCCATTTAATTTTATGTTCAGTGGGTAAATTTAAAGGATTAAAACTAATAAACACATCTATATTCTCAATTGTTTTAGTGTTCTGATAAGTAAAATTTTATCAAAACTATTGGTGTTGGCCTACCTGACAAATAACAAAGTACATTCTGTTTATTTTTAAATTCTAGAGAAAGAAACATTTGATTTAGGTAACTTTTCAACTGACTAGGGCATATGGAAACAAATGTCAATATAAGTGTACAGCTTTATTTTCTGATATTGAGATTCTTAGTAACTTTTCTACAGAGGTGACTGATTTGTATGTATATTTGCAAGTTAACATACTCCATTAAGAAGAAAAATAAACTCTCAGTTAGTTTTGGGATGTATTTCTTAGAATTCCAAATATCACAGATTCCAGGGGACAGTGTAAAAAAATGAGATTGCCTCTTTATTGGGACTTCCCTATAGCTCAGATGGTAAAGAATCTGCCTGCAATGCAGGAGACCCAGGTTCGATCCCTGGGTCAGGAAGATCCACTGGAGAAGAAAATGGCAACCCCCCAGTGTTCTTACCTGGAGAATCTCATGGACAGAGGAGACTGGTGTTCTATAGGCCCTGGGGTTGCTAAGAGTTGGACATGACTAAGTGACTAACAAACACACACTTTACTCGAGATATAGCCCTTGATTTAAAATAATGAATAGACAGTTATTCCAAATACATGTAGTCACACTTTATCCAAGGAAGATACATTCCAAGACCCCCAGTGGATGCCTGAACACTTGGATAGTACCAAATCCTGTATAAACATGTCCTTTCCTACACATACGTACCAATGATAAAGTTCATTTTATAAACTGAACATACTAAGGATTAGCAACTATCATTAATAATAAAATAGAACAATTATGGCAATATACTGTGATAAAAGTTATGTGAATGTGGTCTCTTTCACTTTTTCTCAAAGTGTTTATTGTACTATACCCACCCGTCTCGTGATGAGGTGAGATGACCAAATGCTTACATACTGAGACAAAGTGTGGTGAATGTCACAGACATTGGCCTGATGGTATTTAGAAAGATCATCTGCTTTAAGTGATCTTGGATCATCAAATCATGGTCATGTTAATGGTTGGAGGATGTCATGAGTTGATGATCTTGATGCTTGTGAATCACTGGTAGGATTGAGGAAAAAAGTGAGAGACCATCATGCAACTCAGAATGGCTTTCAATTTAAAACATGAACTTTTTTATTTTTGGTATTTTCCACAGAATGTTTTGGACCATGTTTGTCTATGGCAGCTTGAACCATGGAAAACAAAACTGTATATAAAAATGGACTACTGTTACAGAGCTTTAGAATTTGCCGTGTCTAGCAACTTATGTTAAACAAAAGAATAAATGAACATGAGCTATGCTGCTACTGCTAAGTCACTTTAGTCGTGTCTGACTCTGTGCAACCCCATAGACAGCAGCCACCTGGCTCCCCCGTCACTGGGATTCTCCAGAGAAGAACACTGGAGTGGGTTGCCATTTCCTTCTAGTTTCAAGTAATTTATTTACATAATAAAGATAATGAGAGCTCAAAATTTATTAGAATGTAGTACTTTTATTTTGCTGCAACCAACCCAACCAATTGCGGTTCTGATCATTTCATTTCTTAAATAGGGGTTCAGTTCAGTTGCTCAGTCATGTCCGACTTTTGTGACCCCATGAATCGCAGCACACCAGGCCTCCCTGTCCATCACCATCTCCCAGAATTCACTCAGACTCAACGTCCATCGAGTCAGTGATGCCATCCAGCCATCTCATCCTCGGTCATCCCCTTCTCCTCCTGCCCCCAATCCCTCCCAGCATCAGAGTGTTTTCCAATGAGTCAACTCTTCACATGAGGTGGCCAAAGTACCGGAGCTTCAGCTTTAGCATCATTCCTTCCAAGGAAATCCCAGGGTTGATCTCCTTCAGAATGGACTGGTTGGATTTCCTAGCAGTCCAAGGGACTCTCAAGAATCTTCTCCAACACCACAGTTCAAAAGCATCAATTCTTTGGCGCTCAGCCTTCTTCACAGTCCAACTCTCACACCCATACATGATCACAGGAAACACCATAGCCTTGACTAGATGGACCTTAGTCGGCAAAGTAATGTCTCTGCTTTTGAATATACTATCTAGGTTGGTCATAACTTTTCTTCCAAGGAGTAAGCATCTTTTAATTTCATGAATGCAGTCACCATCTGCAGTGATTTTGAAGTCCAAAAAAATAAAGTCTGACACTGTTTCCACTGTTTCCCCGTCTATTCCCCATGAAGTGATGGGACCAGATGCCATGATCTTTGTTTTCTGAATGTTGAGCTTTAAGCCAACTTTTTCACTCTCCTCTTTCACTTTCATCAAGAGGCTTTTAGTTCCTCTTCACTTTCTGCCGTAAGGGTGGTGTCATCTGCATATCTGAGGTTATTGATATTTCTCCCAGCAATCTTGTGTTTCTTCCAGTCCAGAGTTTCTCATGATGTACTCTGCAGAGAAGTTAAATAAGCAGGGTGACAATATACAGCCTTGACGTACTCCTGTTCCTATTTGGAACCAGTCTGTTGTTCCATGTCCAGTTCTAACTGTTGCTTCCCGACCTGCATGCAGATTTCTCAAGAGGAAGGTCAGGTGGTCTGGTATTCCCATCTCTTTCAGAATTTTCCACAGTTTATTGTGATCCACACAGTCAAAGGCTTTGGCATAGTCAAAAAAGCAGAAATAGATGTTTTTCTGGAACTCTCTTGCTTTTTCCATGATCCAGTGGATGTTGTCCATTTGATCTCTGGTTCCTTTGCCTTTGTGAAAATTAGCTTGAACATCAGGGAGTTCATGGTTCACGTATTGCTAAAGCCTGGCTTGGAGAATTTTGAGCATTACTTTACTAGCATGTGAGATGAGTGCAGTTGTGTGGTAGTTTGAGCATTCTTTGGCATTGCCTTTCTTTGGGATTGGAATGAAAACTGACCTTTTCCAGTCCTGTGGCCACTGTTGAGTTTTCCAAATTTGCTGGCATATTGAGTGCAGCACTTTCACAGCATCATCTTTCAGGATTTGAAATAGCTCAACTGGAATTCCATCACTTCCACTAGCTTTGTTCATAGTGATGCTTTCTAAGGCCCACTTGACTTCACATTCCAAGAAGTCTGGCTCTAGATTAGTGATCACATCATCATGATTATCTGGGTCGTGAAGATTGTTTTTGTACAGTTCTTCTGTGCATTCTTGCCATCTCTTCTTAATATCTTCTGCTTCTGTTAGGTCCATATCATTTCTGTCCTTTATCGAGCCCATCTTTGCATGAAATGTTCCCTTGCTATCTCTAATTTTCTTGAAGAGATCTCTAGTCTTTCCCATTCTGTTCTTTTCCTCTATTTCTTTGCATTGATCGCTGAAGCAGGCTTTCTTATCTCTTCTTGCTATTCTCTGGAACTCTGCATTCAGATGCTTATATCTTTCAGTTTCTCCTCTGCTTTTCACCTCTCTTCTTTTCACAGCTATTTGTAAGCCGTCCCCAGAGAGCCGTTTTGCTTTTTTGCATTTCTTTTCCATAGGGATGGTCTTGATCCCTGTCTCCTGTACAATGTCACAAACCTCATTCCATAGTTCATCAGGCACTCTATCTATCAGATCTAGGCCCTTAAATCTATTTCTCACTTCCACTGTATGATCATAAGGGATTTGATTTAGGTCATACCTGAATGGTCTAGCGGTTTTCCCTACTTCCTTCAATTTGAGTCTGAATTTGGTAATAAGGAGTTCATGATCTGAGCCACAGTCAGCTCCTGGTCTTGTTTTTTTGACGGTATAGAGCTTCTCCATCTTTGGCTGCAAAGAATATAATCAATCTGATTTCGGTGTTGACCATCTGGTGGTGTCCATGTGTAGAGTCTTCTCTTGTGTTGTTGGAAGAGGGTGTTTGCTATGACCAGTGCATTTTCTTGGCAAAACTCTATTAGTCTTTGCCCTGCTTCATTCCGCATTCCAAGGCCAAATTTCCAGGTGTTTCTTGACTTCCTACTTTTGCGTTCCAGTCCCCTATAATGAAAAGGACATCTTTTTTGGGTGTTAGTTCTAAAGGTCTTGTAGGTCTTCAAAAAACCTTTCAACTTCAGTTTCTTCAGCATTACTGGTTGAGGCATAGACTTGGATAACTGTGATAATGAATGGTTTGCCTTGGAGACGAACAGAGATCATTCTTCCTTGAGAACGCCATGAACAGTATGAAAAGGCAAAATGACAGGATACCAAAAGAGGAACTCCCCAGGTGATAGGTGCCCAATTTGCTACTGGAGATCAGTGGAGAGATAACTCCAGAAAGAATGAAGGGATGGAGCGAAGCAAAAGCAATACCCAGTTGTGGATGTGACTGGTGATAGAAGTAAGATCTGATGCTGTAAAAAGCAATATTGCATAGGAACCTGGAATGTCAGGTCCATGAATCAAGGCAAGTTGGAAGTGGTCAAACAAGAGATGGCAAGGGTGAACGTTGACATCCTAGGAATCAGCGAACTAAAATGGACTGGAATGGGTGAATTTAACTCAGATGACCATTATATCTACTACTGCGGGCAGGAGTCCCTCAGAAGAAATGGAGTAGCCATCATGGTCAACAAAAGAGTCTGAAATGCAATACTTAGATGCAATCTCAAAAACGACAGAATGATCTCTGTTCGTCTCCAAGGCAAACCATTCAATATCACAGTTATCCAAGTCTATGCACCAACCAGTAATGCTGAAGAAGCTGAAGTTGAACAGTTTTATGAAGACCTACAAAACATTTTAGAACTAAATAGGGGTTAAACATATGAAGTGTGGCATTTTAATCCTGGTGAAGGAATTGGGAACCCACTCCAGTATTCTTGTCCCTGGAAAATCCCATGAACTCAGGAGCCTGGTGGGCTACAGTCCATGGGGTAACAAAAATTGGACACAATTGAGTGACTGAACACACACATGGTATTTAATATAGTAAATATATTTTACATGGTAACTATAGAAAAATAATATAAACAAATATTGCTATTGAATGTGATAGGTCAGTTATTCAAGTATACTGCTTAAGAAAATTGTGTTGTGCTTAGTCACTCAGTCATGTCCAACTCTTTACAACCCCATGAACTGTAGCCTGCCAGGCTCCTCTGTCCATGGGGATTCTCCAGGCAAGAATACTGGAGTGGATTGCCATGACTTCCTCCAAGGGATCTTTCCAACCCAGCGATGTAACCCAGGTCTTGACTTTGCAGGCAGATTCTTTGCATTCTGAGCCACCAGAGAAGCCCTTAAAAAAATTACTAAATGTCATTTATGTATGGTGTGTGCTAAGTCACTTCAGTCACGTCTGACTCTTTGCAACCCTAGGGACATAGCTGGCCAGGCTTCTCTGTCCATGGGATTCTCTAGGAAAGAATAGTGAAGTGGATTGACATGCCCTCGCCAGGGGGACCTTCCTGATCCAGCTGGAACCAGGTTCTCCTGCAGCTCTTGCATTGAAAGCAGATTCTTTACCACTGAGCCATCAGGGAAGCCACACACATGTCACGCAGCAGTTCAGTTCAGTTCAGTTCAGTCGCTCAGTCGTGTCTGACTCTTTACGACCCCGTGAATCACAGCATGCCAGGCCTCCCTGTCCATCACCAACTCCCAGAGTTCACTCAGACTCACGTCCATAGATTGCTTTAAAAGACAAATTGAAGTATGTACACTGTTGGGTACTAAAAATATACTGGGAAAATCTGTACTTTCTTTGATAAGTTATCTTGTACTGTATAAGTGGTTTTAGGAAACTGAAATATTAAGAAAAAACATAATTGTTAAAAAGTTCAAGACAAACAAATTTTAGTTGAAAAACATTTCCTAGAGCCACCATTGGCAGAAGGTAGGATGGAGAGCTGACCTGTAAAAACATGTGTAACAAGTATTTAACAAAGAGTCCAGGAGCATAAGAAAGACTAAAAGGACTATTTCCTAACAATCAAGAATATAAACTAGAATGTATATAATGTCCTTTCCTCTCTGGATAATTCACATCTCTATATCTCAGATTAGGTAAATATTTATTTTAGATCTAATTGCTCAAAAACTCAATAAGATAAAATTTTAAAACTGCAAAGTTTTCTTGCTTCATGTGCTTACATTCCAGGTCTTCCTTCACCTTTATTTTCAACTGATTTCTTGTAAAAGGAAACATTAGAAAATATACTCAAATTTTAAAAACACCTGTGTCTTTACTAACTCCAGTAACTACTGTTAAAAAAAAGAAAGAGTTGTATTTAGATATTATGATATACTAGATATCTACTTACACTGTTTGCCCTTATAAATGTTAAGGGAAACAAAAGAAAAGGATATTTGGTCAAATGGTGTGGATAGTGATCATGTTCCATTTTCAAAAAGAAACTTGATGTATTCTTAAATAACTAATTTGTTAATGGCACAATTTATAAAAGGACATCAAGTTTTTGTATCAAAGTGACATGTGAATTAAAGTAATCTGTGTCATGCAACAGATGGATAATATTTGAAACTAGAAAACAAATCTAATCTACCTTATGATCAAAGGATAACTCAGAAAACAATCCACCATAAACTAAGCCATAAATCCCAAGAAATAAAATATAATCTATTAGCTGATGGACATTAAGTACAAGAACTAACCCTGGGAAAACCATTATCATAACTTTCTTGACCTCTGAGGGGCCTGTTGACACAGTACTATATATATCAACCCTAAACATTTTTGTAAGTGTCCCTGGATGCCTGGCACTGAGGGCAAAAGCTTAAATAGAAAAGCAGTGTCCTCAGAAAATTGGAATGAGAATGAGGTTGCTCTCTTCTAATTGTAAGGAAATTATTTTTATTTTATACCAATTTGCAGAGACATTGACAATTAAAAGTTAATCCATGACTATTATCTATAAATGATCTTGAGGAAAAGATTTGTCAAGACCTTTCTTTCCATTTAAACCAACAAACCTACCAGCTAGAAACTAGAAGAAAATACATATGCTTGCATAAATTTATGCATTTTCAACTTTGGACAATTTGGTGGAGAAATATTGACTCTTTATCAACCAGTTATCATAGAAATTTTACCTTGTAGCAGGAAGGGAAAAAAATGTGAGAAACAGTGGTGTTGATCAGAGATGAAGTGTGTGTGTTTATGTGTGTGTATATATGCATTCATTTATTTATTTACATAAAGCCATGCTGCTTTGATCAATTCTTTCATGATTTTACACATTTCCAAATTACTCATCTGGCAAAGTAAAGTTAAAATACATTCCAGTACTGAAAATTCCACCAATGTCTGAAAGTCTAAAAATTATCTTTTTTCTGTGAATTGGCTTTTCTACATGAATTGGCTACTGCTAAATTCACTCACACATTTTTACAGTGGTTTCAGAATCTTGATTGCTCTTTTTTTCATCTCCCTGCCTTGGCTATATCTACTAAGTCACATTCCTGCCAACCTCTGTCTAGGATGAATGCCCCCATTATTTAGTGACTGAATGTTCGTGATGACTTGTAATTCCATATTGTAACAAAGTGAAGTAGGTCTTACTTTGATGAAGATCCAGTTTTCATGCCAGAGACTCACGAGACAAATAGCAACAGCATTGATTCAAAACTCTTTATCACTTTCTGCCCCTTATGAATTCTTTCAGTTTCTGATTTAATTACGTAACACATAGACTTTCATGTTTATTTATTTATTTATTTATTGGTATATCATCTTCCACTTTTATCTCTCTCTAGAATCTTATTTTAAATGTCCTTCCTTTTTTGCTCCCAGTTTAATCTTCCACCTAAATCTTTCTTGTCCATTGACAGGTCAGTGCTGAGTGAGATAGAATGTAGCATGTGGAGAAGTGATACCATGAGATTCACAAAGTGTTGCTTTTCAGAGACAGATCTATTTGACAAAGGTTTAGCAACATTTTTCAAGCTTCAGATTGGTATTAATAAGACTCCATTTCTTATAGTGAGAACATAAGTACAACATTTTCTCTTGTTTTCTTTCTCAACTCAGTCTAAAAGTATCTTTCTTGATGATGTAAGGGAAGACCTGTGAAACTAACAGAAATCACTGAAATATATTCTGTAATAGATGAAAGTGAAAGTGTTAGTCTCAGTCATGTCTGATTCTTAACGACCCCATGGACTGTAGCCTGCCAGGTTCCACTGTCCACTGGGTTTCCCAAGCAAGAATACTGGAGTGGGTAGCCATTCTCTTCTCCAGGAGATCTTCCCAACCCAAGGATCAAACCCTGGTCTCCCACATTACAGGCAGATTCTTTACTATCTGAACCATCAGAAAAGTCCTTAAAGTAGATTATGGACTTTTAAACAGTTACTATTTCTATAATATTTAATTGTTAATGGAATCTTTTTCTCCCACCAGATCTTGGTTTATCCATTTCAAAGTCAGTAAAGAAAAGTGTATTTCTGCCTCTTAATCATATGTTTCTATATATCCACATCTGCATCAATCTCTGTTATCTGAAATCCATTTTGACTGTTATATTAAAGCTATGTAATCATAAACTAGTGTAGCAGTCTCCTGATAAACTCGTACTGACTTCTTTGAATCTTATTCAAAGATATTTTAGTGTTTAGCAGAGACTTTTAGTACTTTAATTTTTAGTAGTGAACTAAGCTGCCTTCTATGGGGTCACACAGAGTCGGACACGACTGAAGCGTCTTAGCAGCAGCAGCAGCAGCAGCAAGCTTGTACATAGTACTTGGTGTTTGAATAGACACTGAGCTGTGGTTAGCTTTGTCTAGTCAGTTGATCTCCATGATATAGATTCTATATGATGTGAATTAAATCTTTCCCTAATTTTACAATTTGAAGAAGATAAATCATAAAGGTCTAAAATAGAGCAAATCATCACTATCCAATTTGTTAGCCAATCATTAAATTCAAAATGTCATTACCATGAAAAACATATTATTCAAAAAACAGGTTGTTTAAAACACTAGCAGTTCAACGAAAAAAATGGATTGCAGACAACAAAGTTTTCAAAGTCAGCATTAGTGGTCATTAAAGACTCAAACTAGGTTCATAACATGTGATTGAACAGTGAAAAGCTCTTTATCCCATTACCAACCCCTTGAGGCAAATTAAAACAATTGAAAAAGAACCCCTGAAGTGCTATAAATAATGGGTGTGTGTGTGTTCAGGAGTAAAGAGCAATCTGATGTGATTTTGTGGTGGTGTATATGCGAGGGTTTTGCCTGGAATATAAAACAAGTTTAAATCCCATGATATTCACATATTGTGAACCTTCATAAAGTCAGTGGTGCAGGCAGTAGGTACCTCAAATGTGTCAAGGGAATTGGTGTACTTATCATAAAGCAGTCACAGGTAATAATCTGAAAACTCTAATTACAAATTTATGGCAATGGGAAACCTTTCATATTGCAAATAATGCCACCATGTATACCTGTGGGTCTGCACAAATGTATCAATAAAAGTAGTAATAGATGAAATCTGCCCGCTTAATATTTCATATTCATTAAATATTCAAAACCTCTATTAAACTTTTTCCATAGGCACTGAATGTTTTTTTTTTTTGCTTGCATAAGAAGCTATAGAAAAATCACTTGTTTTAATAATAAATGCCCATACATTTCTTTGCAGCAGAAGTGGGTCATACAGGAACCTCGGTGTGTTAAAAATATTTTTTGTCCTATGGGGTTTTTCCCTAACTCATGTTGGAACCCCTTGGCCTCACAGAAGATGCCCTCAAACAAGCTGCACCTGCATGCTTCTCCAAGCTGACATCACGATGAGCATGTGCTCTTTTCCCAAAGATACAAACAGTGTGGAAAGGAGGGGGCTATGCCCCTGGGCATTTATTATTCTGGGTGATCACCTGGGAGTGGCCAATTAGAAACCACCCTGCAGTAAGAAATGGGCGAGATGTGTAAAGAGGGTGATGACTCTAGGTCTTCACTTTTGCCGGCTGTCATTTAACATGGATGAGCTGTTAAGTGCCTAAAATAGGGTTGCTTATCATGGAGAAACACTGGGCGTGTATGGCTGCACAGCATACTCAGTACAATACTGTTCAGCATGAAAAAGGCAGAAGGGTGGCAAGCAAGGCAGAAAGTGACAAACCATTAAGCTAATCCTATAAAGATCTAGCCTGTCAGGCGGCACATTTCCTGAATACTTAGAAAGCACAAGAGAGGCTTATTAATGGTTCATCACAGTTCTTATGTTGCTTACATGGCTAATATGCAAACGGTGCCCTTTTTTTGCTGGGATTTTCAGCACATCAGGATATCACTTCCATGGCTACTGTTTTTTTTTTTTTCCTCCTGGGTAATTGAAGCGTTACCATAGAAGACAATGATTGATGATATCTTTAAAGGCCTAAAAAAGCACAGGCTATTTTTGAAACTGTGCCACTGTCTATATAAGGGGAGAAGAAGGAACTATCTGAATTCTACAGTAGGTTTGGGGCCACAGCAAGGGAGCCCAGAGGCTGATGCAGAGATCACGGTACATTCAGCTTTTGCTCCCACTCCCCCCACCAAATGCTCAGTTGGTGCAGTAATGGTCTGGAGTTTGTCAAAAGCTCAGTGTAGTTAGACTACTCTGCTAAGAAGTTATGACTGCATGCCTCCTCCCTGGGAGCTGCAAAGCTCCTCTTGCCTTTGAAAGCTGCTTGACTGAGTTGAAAATAGGAAAGAGTGGTGGTGATGGTGAGATTACCATCAGTTTGCATTAAGAATAAGCAGCTTTCTGTATGGTATTCACAGTGTGTGCATGCTGGATTGCTTCAGTTGTGTCCAACTTTTTGCGACCCTATGGACTTTAGCCCACCAGACTCCTCTATCTGTGAGATTCTCCAGGCAAGAATATTGAACCCTTGTCTCCTATGTCTCCTGCACTGGCAGGCCGGTTCTTTACCACTAGCACCACCTGGGAAGTTTGGTATTTACAGTACATGGAAACTATTATCATATGCATGCACATGTCTTCCTTACTTATATTTGTGTTTTTCTATACCTTGGGATCTCCTTTTAACCTTCTATTGACATTGAATTAAGCCAATAAACGTTTAAGGAGAATCTACAACACCTCGTTAGACACTAGGAATACAAACCTATCTAATTACATATTTATTTAACTTCTGGAAAAAAACTGGTTTTGGAAAGTGTGTACCTATAGTTAACAAATACATTTCATTCTAAAATTACTGAGTTTCAGGTCTTCCCTGGTGGCTTAGTGGTAAGGAATCTGCTTGCCAGTTCAGTAGACATGGGTTTGATCCCTAGCTCGGTAAGATCTCATCCACTGCAAAGCAACTAAGCTCATGTACCATAACTACTGAGCCTGTGCTCTAGAGCCCGGAAGCTGTAATTACTGAAGCTCACATTCCTAGAGTCCATGCTCCACAATAAGATAAGCCATCGCAATGAGAAGCCCATGAAGCATAATTGAAGCATAGCCCCCTGCTTGCCACAATTAGAGAAAAGCCCTTAGAGCAATGAAGACCCAGCACAACTAAAAATATAAAGAAATAAAATTATAAAATTACTGTTTCCCTTTCTTTTTTTCATCCTTGTACAAAAAATATATAGGACAGAGAAAGAGAGGGTTCCAATTTGAGGGACAGAAGGTAGAAACTATGGATTTGTTTATGTCAATTAAACTCCATTCATTCATTTAAAAATATCGAAAATATATGGTCTAATTCTTTAAATAATTTGAGCTGACTCAAAGTATTTGATTTTACATGTTTAGCACTTGCCAAACAGAAAGTAAGGCCATGAAAATCTAACCAAAGCATATAAGAAGCAAGTCGTAGACACTGTTTCTCATTTTCGTGTTTTTATTTATTTATTGTTTAGAACAGTTGTGGTGAAGTGAATTTGAGTAATTTAATTAAGCTTTCTAGAATTCAATCCCTCATTTACAAAATGGGAATAATACCTGGATTCATGGTTGTTCTGCATACTGAAGGAGAAATATGGAGGAGATTGTATGACATAATTAGATGTCAAGAAATTAGCATAATATGTGAACAATGTAAAGAAAAAACATCCAGTAAACAGATCAAGAACATTTCATTTGAAATTGGGCTGAAAATGTCTGTTTCACACTTGCTTGTTGGATGACTCTTATTCTTTTTTTTAAATTTATTTATTTTCTAATTGAAGGATAATTGCTTTACAAAATTTTGCTGTTTTCTGTCAAACCTCAACATGAATCAGCCATAGGTATACATATATCTCCTCCCTTTTGAAACTCCCTCCCATCTCCCTCCCCATCCCACCCCTCTAGGTTGATACAGAGCCCCTGTTTGAGTTTTCTGAGACATACAGCAAATCCTGTTGGCTATCTATTTTACATATGGTACTGTAAGTTTCCATGTTACTCTCTCCATACGTCTCACCCTCTCTTCCCCTCTCCCCATGTCCATAAGTCTATTCTGTATGTCTGTTTCTCCACTGCTGCCCTGTAAATAAATTCTTCAGTACCATTTTTCTAGGTTCCATACATATATGCGTTCAGGAACGTCGCTCAGTCGTGTTCAACTCTTTGCGACCCCATGGACTGTAGCCTACCAGGCTCCTCTGTCCATGAGATTTTCCAGGCAATCTACCGGAGTGGATTGCCATTTCCTTCTCCAGCAGATCTTCTCAACCCAGGGATTGAACCCGGGTCTCCCTCACTGTAGACAGACACTCTACCATCTGAGCCACCAGGGAAGACTACAATATTTCTCTTTCTCTTTCTGACTTACTTCACTCTGTATAATAGGTTCTAGGTTCATCCACCTCATTAGAACTGATTATAATGCATTCCATTTAATGGTTGGGTAATATTCCATCATGTATATGTACCACAACTTCTTTATCCATTCATCTGTCATGGATTGATTGCTTCCATTGATTGCAACCATGGATAGGTTGCTTCTATATCCTAGCTCTGGTAAATAGTGATGCAATCAACAATGGGATACATGTATCTTTTTCAACTTTGATTTCCTCAGGGTATATGTCTAGGAGTGGGATTACTGGGTCAGTCATATGGTGGTTTTATTTCTAGGTTTTTAAGGAATCTCCATACCATCTTCCATAGTGGCTGTATCAATTTACATTCCCACCAACAATGCAAGAGCCTTCCCTTTTCTCCACACCCTCTCCAGCATATATTGTTTGTAGACTTTTTGATGATGGCTATTCTGACCGGTGTTAGGTGATATCTCATTGTAGTTTTGATTTGCAATTCTCTACTAATGAGCGATGTTAAGGATCTTTTCATGTGTTTGTTAGCCATCTGTGTGTCTTCTTTGGAGAAATGTCTGTTTAGGTCTTTTTCCCACTTTTTGATAGGGTTGTTTGTTTTTCTGGTTTTGAGTTGTATGAGCTGCTTGTGTATTTTTGAAATTAATCCTTTGTCAGTTGTTACATTTGCTATTATTTTCTTCCATTCTGAGGGTTGTTTTTTCACCTTGCTTATTTATAGTTTCCTTTGCTGTGCAAAAGCTTTTAAGTTTAATCAGGTCCCACTTGTTTACTTTTGTTTTTATTTCCATTACTCTAGAAGGTGGGTCATAGAGGATCTTGCTTTGATTTATGTCATCGTGTGTTCTATCTATATTTCCACTAACAGTTTTATAGTTTCTGGTCTTAACATTTAGGTCTTTAATCCATTTTGAGTTTATCTTTGTGTATGGTGTTGGGAAGTGTTCTAATTTCATTCTTTTACATGTAGCTGTCCATTTTCCCAGCACCATTTATTGAAATGGCTGTCTTTGCCTCATTGTATATTCTTGCCTCCATTGTCAAAAATAAGGTACCCATAAATGCATGGGTTTGTTTCTGGACTTTCTGTCTTATTCCATTGGTGTATATTTCTGTTTTTGTGCCAGTACCATCCTCTCTTGATGACTGTAGCTTTATAGTATAATCTGAAGTCATGAAGATTGATTCCTCCAGCTCCGTTCTGATTTCTCAAGACTGCTTTGGCTATTCGGGGTCTTTTCTGTTTCCATATGAATTGTGAAAATTTTTGTTCTAGTTCTGTGAAAAAAGCCATTGATAATTTGATAGGGATTGTATTGAATCTGTAGATTGAATGTGGTAGTATAGTCATTTTCACAATATTAATTCTTTCTACCCAGGTACATGAAATATTTCTTCATCTGTTTATGTTGTCTTTGATTTCTTTCATCAGTGTCTTATAATTTTCTGTGTACAGTTCTTTTGTCTTCTCAGGTAAGTTTATTCCTAGATATATTATTTTTGTTACAGTGGTGAATGAGGTTGATTACTTAATTTCCCTTTCTGATGTTTCATTGTTAGTGTACAGAAATGCAAGTGATTTCTGTGTATTGACTTTGTATCCTGCAATTTTGCTAAATTCACCGATTAGTTCTAGTAATTTTCTGATACTATCTTTAGGGTTTTCTATGTACAGTATCAAGTCATCTGCAAACAGTGAGAGCTTTACTTCTTCTTTTCTGATATGGATTTCTTCATTTCTTTTTCTTCTCTGATTACTGTAGCTAGGACTTCCAAAACTATGTTGAATGGTAGTGGTGAAAGTGGACACCTTTGTCTTCCTCCTGATCTTAGAGGGAATGCTTTCAGTTTTTCACCACTGAGATTAGTGTTTGCTGTAGGCTTATCATGTATGGAGAAGGAAATGGCAACCCACTCCAGTATTCTTGTCTGGAGAATCCCGTGGACAGAGGAGTTTGGTAGGATGCAGTCCATGGGGTCGCAAAGAGTCGGACACAACTGAGCGATTTCACTTTCACTATTATGTATAGTCTTTACTGTGTTGAGGCAGGTTCCTTCTATGCCCATTTTTTGAAGAGTTTTAATCATAAATGGGGGCTGAATTTTGTCAAAGGCTTTTTTTTTGCATCTATTGAGATTGTCATATAGTTTTTATCCTTCAGTTTGTTAATATGGTGCATGACATTGCTGATTTGCATATAATCCTTGCATCCCAGGAAGAAACCCAAATTGACCATGATGTATGAGCTTTTTGGTGTGTTGTTGAATTCTGTTTGCTCAAATTTTGTTGAGGATTTTTGCATCTATGTTCATCAGTGATATTGGCCTATAGTTTTCTTTTTTTGTGTGTTGTCTTTGTCTGGTTTTGGTATCAGGGTGATGGTGGCTTCGTAGAATGAGTTTGGAAGGATTCCTTCCTCTGCAATTTTTTGAAATAGTTTTAGAAGTATAGACTTAAACAATCTGGTCCTGAGCTTTTTTTTTGGGGGGAGATTTTAGATCACATCTTCAATTTCAGTGCTTGTAATTGAGTTGTTCATAATTTCTATTTCTTCCTGTTCCAGTCCTGGAAGACTGAACTTTTCGAAGAATCTGTCCATTTCTTCCAGGTTGTACATTTTATTGCCATATAATTGTTCATAATAGTCTCTTATAATCCTTTGTATTTTTGCATTGTCTGTTGTAACCTCTCCTTTTTCATTTCTAGTTTTCCTGATTTGACTCTTCTGTCTTTTGTCTTGAGTCTGGCTAAAGGTTTGTCAATTTTGTTTATCTTCTCAAAGAACCAGCTTTTAGTTTATTAATTTTACTATTATTTCTTTCATTTCTTTTTCATTTATTTCTGCTCGGAACTTTAAAATTTCTTTCCTTCTACTAATTTTGGATTTTTTGTTATTTGGTTGTTGTTGTTCTCCTTTTCCCAGTTGTTTTACGTATAAATTAGTCTATTCAATGTTTTTCTTGTCTCTTGAGGTAGGATTGCATTGCTATAAACTTCCCTCTTAGAACTGCTTATGCTGCATCCTATGGGTTTTTAGTTGTCGTGTTTTCATTGTCATTTGTTTCTAGAAATTTTTTATTTCCCTTTTCATTTCATCAGTAACCTGTTGGTTATTTAGAAATGTATTGTTTAATCTCCATGTGCTTGTGTTTTTCACAGGTGTTTTCTTGTAATTGATATCTAGTCTCATAGCATTGTGGTTGGAAAAGATGCTAAATACAAGCTCAGTTTTCTTAAATTTACTGAGGTTTGATTTGTGACCCAAGATGTGGTCTATCCTGGAGAATGTTCCATATGCACTTGAGAAGATGGTGCATTCTTCTGCATTTGAATGGAATGTGCTGAAGATATCAGTGAGATCCATCTCATCTAATGTATCATGTAAGACTTGTGTTTCTTTATTAATCTGTTTTGATGACCTGTCCTTTGTTGTGAGTGGGGTGTTAAAGTCACCTACTATTTTTGTGTTACTGTCAGTCTCTCCTTTTATGTCTGTTAGTGTTTGTCTTATATATTGAGGTGCTCCTATGTTGGGTGCATAAATAATGTCTATTTTGTCTGATATAAGGATTGCTACTCCAGCTTTCTTTTGCTTCCTGTTTTGCATGGAATATATATTTTTCATCCTCTCACTTTCAGTCTATATGTGCCTTTAGGTCTGAAGTGGGTATATGCTGTTTTTTGTAGATAGCATATATATGGATCTTGTTTTTGTATCCATTCAGCCAGTCTAGTCTTTTTGTTGGAGCATTTAATCCATTTACATTTAAAGTAATTATTGATATATATGTTCCTATTGTGACTTTCTTAATTGTTTGGGGTTGATTTTGTAATCTTTTGCTTCTCTTGCATTTCTTGACTATGTAAGTCCCTTTAACATTTGTGATAAAGCTGGTTTGATGGCACTGAATTTTCTTAACTGTTGCTTGTCTGAATACTTTTTATTTCTCCATCAGTTTTGAATGAGATCCTTGCTAGGTACAGTAATCTTGGTTGTAGATTTTTCCCTTTCAGTACTTTAAACATCCTACCATTCTCTTCCGGCCTGCAGAGTTTCTACTGAAAGATCAGCTGTTAAATGTAAGGGGTTTCCCTTGAATGTTACTTGTTGCTTTTCCCTTGATGCTTTTAATATTCTTTCTTTGTGTTTAGTCTTTGTTACTTTGATTAGTATGTGTCTTGGCATGTTTCTCCTTGGGTTTATTCTATATGGGACTCTGTGCCTCTTGGACTTGGACTATTTCCTTTTCCATGTTGGGGAAATTTTCAACTATAATCTCTTCAAAAATTTTCTCATACCCTTTCTTTTTCTCTTCTTCTTCTGGGACCCCTTTAATTCAAATGTTTGTGCATTTGATATTGTCCCAGAGGTCCCTGAGATTATACTCAGTTCTTTTCACTCTTTTTACCTACTTCTGCTCCTCAGAAGTCATTGCCACCATTTTGTCTTCTAGCTCACTGATTCATTCTTCTGCTTCAGATATTCTGCTTATGATTCCTTATAGAATATTTTTTTTTATTTCAGTAATTGTGTTGTTTGTCTCTGTATGTTTATTCTTTAATTCTTCTAGGTCTTTGTTAATTGACCCTTGCATTTTCTCCATTTTGTTTTCAAGGTTTTTGATCATCTTTACCATCATTATTCTGAATACTGTTTCAGGTAGTTTGCCTAATTCCTCTTCATTTATTTGGACATCTGTTTTTCTAGTTTGTCCCTTCGTTTGTGTAGTATTTCTCTGCCTTTTCATTATTTTTTTTTAACCTTACTGTTTTTGAGGTCTTCTTTTCCCATGCTTCAAGGCTGAATTCTTTCTTCCTTGTGGTTTCTGCCCTCCTGAGCCTAGTCCAGCGGCTTGTGTAAGCTTCATATAGGGTGAGATTTGTGCTGAGTGTTGTTGTTGTTGTTGTTGTTGTTTGTTTTTCTTTTGATGGGCAAGGCTAAGGGAGGTGGTAATCCTGTCTGCTGATGATTTGGTTTGTATTTTTGTCTTGTTTGTTGTTTAGGTGAGGCATCCTGCACAGGTGCTGCTGGTGGTTGGGTGATGCCGGGTTTTGCATTCCAATGGTTTCCTTGTGTGAGTTCTCAGTGTTTGATACTCCCTAGGGTTAGTTCTCTGATAGTCTAGGGTCTTGGAGTCAGTGCTCCCACTCCAAAGTCTCAGTGCTTGATCCGTGGTCGGGAAGGAAGATTCCACAAGAGGTTTATTATGGCATTAAGTGAGATTAAAACAAATGCCTTTAAATGACAAACCAAAGATGACCCCCAGACAAATGGCCATTACAAAAATCAGGCAAATAATAATGAAAATAATGGAATATACACATATATATATACCCATAAGCAAAATATAAACAGTCCAACAAAAATAAAGTACAATAATTGACCTGTTGAACAAAGGAAACCAAATATTATATCTACCAGCTAAGAACAAAACTAACTAAATCACAAACTGAAAAACAAAACTAAAGCAAGATGCCAAGTGGGGAATAAAACAATGAAAACAAAACTAAAACGTATGTTGAGAAGAAAGAAAGAATAGATATGCAAAGTTAAATAGAGGTAGATAAAGAAGATTTATATACATTAAAGATTAACTGTAAGGGGAACAGACTAGTAAGAAAAGCAAACAATGACATAAATGTATAAAAATAATATATATTTTTTAATTTAAAATTAAAAAAAAAAAAACAAAAACAAAAAAGAGAAAACTCCACAGAACTGCAAAAACCTAATGTAGAGGCCAAGGTTTATAACAATAAAAAGTGTGAAAACTCAAAAGCTTAATTAGATTTCATAGTGCCAATAAAGTCAACAACTATAACGGTATGGGGGAGTGGGCAAATAAAAAACCCCAAAAGAATCTACAGAACTAGTCAAAATATAAGAATAATAAATGTTTTTCTTGAGTCACTGCTCTCAGAGTCCTTTCCCTCACTGGGAGTCACAGTCCACCTCACCACCCTAGGATGCCCTCCAACACTGTGCTGGTCTCTGGACCTCCTGTGGGGGCAGCTCAGATTCTGCTGTTGCTACTAAGCTGTTTCCATCGTGTCCAACTCTGTGAGATGCCATAGATGGCAGCCCAGCAGGCTCCTCTGTCCACAGGATTCTCTAGGCAAGAATACTAGAGTGGGTTGCCATTCCCTTCTCTGGCTGAGATTCTACTCTGGTCCTATTTCTGTATGTTCTTGCCTCCAATGTCCACAGCTATCAGAACTATTGTGTTTTCTTTTGTGGGAGCTCTCAATGTCATTTTATATACTCTGTAGACAGAGTCGGCCTAGTTGATCATGTGGATTTAATCTGCAGCTTGTACAGCTGGTGGGAAGGTTTTGGGTCTTCTTTAGCCAAATTGCCCCTGGTTTTCAACTGCGGTTTAATTTCCAACTGTGCATGTGGGTCATCCACTGAGGTTTGCTCCTGAGGCTTCCCTGGAAGACTTGGGTCTGCCCCAGTGAGTGCCAGGTGTGGAGGTGGTGTAGTTACTTGGGTTGCAGGGGTTCTGGCAGCACGAGGTACTCAGGGGAGTTGGTGGCTAGGGCATCAGGAAATATAGTGCTCTAGAAGGGTATGACAACCAATATTGGCCAATATACTCCAGTATTCTTGCCTGGAGAACCCCCCTGACAGAGATCCATGGCAGGCCACAGATCACAAGGTCGCAAAGAGTTGGACACAACTCAAATGACCCTGCGTGCATAGATGCAAGGGTTTTTTTTTTTTTTCTGTTATTTTTTTTGCCTGTGGCAACTCTACCCCAGTGAGGGTTGAGCATGAAGATGACACAGCTGCTTGTTTTGCAGGGACCCTGGTGGCACCAAGTGTGCAAGGACACAGACTGCCTACACCGTAGGAGATATGGCTCTATCAGGGTCTTTTTTCAAGCTTCTTGTAGCCAAAGATCAGAAGGTCTCTTTGGCCAGTTCAGGCACGTAGAGGGCTCCCTTCCATGGGTTCCTTCTCTGTTGTTTGGCACGTCAAGCACATAGAGAGGCCCTCTTGGCTGTGGTCAAACTCTGTAGTCCAGTGCACCAGTCACTTAAAGGAACACCCTGGGCGGGGTCCTACTCAGTAGTTCAGTGTGTCAGGTGTTTGATGGGCCAGACTCTCTATTGTCCAGCTGCTGATGCTGGCCTGTGGGGAGAGAGCAGTTATGGTGATGGCTTCACCCCCTATGCATGACTCAGCCATATTACCTTGCTTCCATGGCTGCCTGGCTTTCCTCCACAGGCATTTCCCACCCTTCTCCTCCCTCACATCCCCTCAATCCAACTTTCAGCAGTCAACAGCAGCCCTTGTCCTAGGATTGCTCCACAATCCCTAAACTCCAGCTCCCAGCCACTGAGCCTTCAAGGGGACCTGCATCACTGTCCGGGGTATGTATGGCTGAGGCAAGGACTGTCTGAGTCTCATTCCATTTAGGCTGACACAGATCAGATGTTTCATTCTCAGCCTTAAATGTTTCTCCTCTGACTCAGACAATTGCCCCAATGTGGGGATTGGACCCCTGCTTCAGTTCTCCCAACTGACAAGGACAGGTCCAATACTACTAAACTGTTTTTCCCCCTAGCTCCTTCATCCTACTGAGTTTTGCATGGTTCTATATATTATTTTCCACTGGTCAGGTACTCTTGTCTGCTCTCAGCTGGTGTTCTGCATGCACTTCTGTATCTGAAGGTGTATTCCTGATGTATCCATGGAGAGAGATGTACACCACATCCACCTACTCCTCCACCATCTTGTTCTCTCCTGGATGACTCTTTTAAAATATGTACAGATCTATATTTTTCCCTTTTCTGACTATGAACTTCTTGCAAGTGGGAATGATAACTTTTCTATGTTCTTCATGCATAATAGAACATGAATGTACCTGATAATCTTACAACTGAAAATTAGAAAGAAGAGATATCATTTGGAATAATTATAGCTTGGTAGAGAATATGAGCTAAAGGAAGATTAAGTAAATTGATTAAGGTCATGAAGAAGTTTGAAAATAACAAAGAATAATAGAAAAAGTTAGAGGACTAGAATATATGTTGTACTACTTTGTCAGCTGGGCAACTTTGCTTTTCATGTTTGGCCAACACTTTAACAAAAAGAGGAGGGATGTTGTTCTTCTCTGAATTCTAAAATCCTTGAGGGTGACCTCAACAAACTGACACAATTTAAACATATTATGTATCTAAAAAATACTTTATATGTCCATTTTCCTGCCTCATAATTGTCACGTGAAAAGTTTCTTCCTCTTCATACTTCTCTTCCCACTTGCTAGCCAAGTCTTCTTGACATGCACACTTATTATGCATTTTAGGAACTAGTGCATGACTCGTCTTGAATTCAGTACTTGAATTCAGCCCAAATCTTCTCTGACCTTCATAAAATCAAAGCTAACGAGGGAAAACATCTTCTCAGGTTCAAGCCTTTGGATTCAAATGCATACTTAAGTGATTATTGTACATTCTTTTGGTCTCTGATAGTAGTAACTATGAGAATATTCCAGCAGATTCATATTAATCTCTAATTATATTTATTTTCCCATCCAGGCTTTGAACCTAAAATTAATTTTTTATGTAATCCTAGCCAAGCTGAAATAATACACTCTTTCCATTAATAGTTTTATTCAACTGCCAATATACCATGCACTATATAACAATGAAAAGTTCACTTGATTCAGTTGAGATAGTTTTTAGGCTGTGAACTAATAATGATGTACAATTTCTCCTCTGCCTCAGTGTCCTATACTGCAGGACAATCTGGATACATCAGCACACATTAAGGATACTTTATCTGTATGCTCCACGTCCGACACACAAAATATGTCATCCAAATATAAGAAAATAAAAGTCTGCGGTACAGGAAAGGAATCTTCAAGATGCTTTGGAAAGAAGAAGAGCAATAGGTATGGCAATTTCTATACATGCTCTTCAGGTACCATATGTTGGCCATTTTGTAAGATGTTTTGGATACTGGATACTTTTTTACAAGATCATTTCAGAGGTTTCTCAATCCTTGTTAATTGAATGGTTACAATGATAGGAATTGGATGACTCTGCTATAATCCATCAGAAGCCAGAACAAGAATTGAGCCCAATAGTTGAAATCATTTTTATTCATCAGAAGGGATTAAAGAATAACTAGCTGACTATAAGATCTCTAGGAAATCTGGACATACCTGAAATAAGTATTTGTTATGGGCTGAATTGTGCCCATCCCCCAAATCATATGTTGAGGCCCCAACCTCCAGAATCTCGCAATGTGACTTTCTTTAGAGATGGGGCCTTGAAATAGGTGATTAAGTTATAATGAAACATTTGGTGCAGGCCCTATTCCAGTAGATATCTTTATGAAAAGATATTAGGACTCACCAGGGATGTAAATATAGAAGAAACGAGGACATAGTGAGAATTTGAAGGTCAAATAGTGAGGCCTAAGAAGAAATCTATCCTGCTGACAACTTGATCTTGAACTTCTAGATTTCAGAACTGTTAGAAATAAATTTTTATTATTTCAAGCACTCAGCCTGTTATGGTGGCTCTACCACACTAATGTAATTGTAAACAAGAAATTCTTTATCAACACCTGCATTAGTCATTCAAATTATTTACCACATTCCTTAAGCTATAGTACAGTGAACAGGTAAAATGGCATATATATATAAATATTAGTTCTAATGGCTATTTTTAAATCTTGATCTCTCTGCTTGATTTTGCATTGTTGCTGCACTTATAGTGGCTTTATTAATATTTATCCACCAGTATTGATACCAATACTTTGGCTACCTGATGCAAAGAACTGACTCATTTGAAAATACCCTGATGCTGCAGGTCAGATTGAAGGCAGTAGGAGAAGGGAATGACAGGGGATGAGATGATTGGATGGCATCACCAACTCAATGGACATGAATTTGAAACTCTGGGAGCTAGCGATGGACAGCAAGGCCTGGCGTGCTATAGTCCATGGGTCACAAAGGGTCAGACATGACTGAGCAACTGAACTAAACTGATTGATACATAATTGTTATCAATTTATCAGTTAACCAATATTTCAATGCATGTTGTCAGTAACAAGGAATTTAGAGTGTCCTAAGGACTAGATTATTATTTGGCTGAAAGCAGAGCTCTGTCTTTTTATCAACCAACATTTATTAGATTTTCAATATTGTTTTTCCTTTTATGGGGCCAATTATTTGGCATTTCTAGTCAATTTTCTAGGTTAGTTTGGCAAAGGTTTCAACAAGTGGTTCTCTTTTGCTTCCATGGGGGTCAATTTTCAAATTCCTAGGAATGTTAATAATAGCCAAAATTATTCATAGGAGTTTGGCATCTAGTAAATGTTGAACATATGGGCATTTAAAACTTTATCTCCATTATACATGAGAAAAGCTAACTACTTCCATAATATTCCAAAGGCATGGACTACTCTAAAAGTGTATCTACTATCTATATAAATATTTGTGGTTTTATCTGATCGCTGTTTGATTGCTGCAAATAACTCCATTTCAGCAGACATCTAAATAAACAAAACAAACTTAATTTAAATCCTCTGCACCCTGTCTGGCTTCACCTTCTTCTGTGGATTTTAACATCATCCATGAGCTTATGAATACCTGGATAGTTGGTGAATGGGAGGACAATACTTATTAGGATACCTAGTTGTTCCACTATCCATTCACAGTTGATCTGGGTTGATCACTGGGCCACCTACTTAGGCTTACATCAAAAAAACAAATATGAACCACCTAATGATGTCTATGATTCTGAATTTCCTCCTTTGGCCCATCTTTACTCCTTCCTTGGCTTGGCTAGCCACTGTCTATGTAACATAGCTGACTTTACTGCTAAAGCAATAATAGCTGCCCAACATTAAGTCATTAGATTCCTTAGCTTCAGCAATATTAAATAATCAAATTGCCCTTAACTACCTCCTAGTAGAACAAGGCTTCCCTGGTGGCTCAGAGGCTAAAGCGTCTGCCAGCAATGCGGGAGACCTGGGCTGATTCTTGGGTCAGGAAGATCCCCTGGAGAAGGAAATGGCAACCCACTCCAGTATTCTTGCCTGGAGAATCCCATGGACGGAGAAGCCTGGTCACAGGGTCGCAAAGAGTTGGACTCGACTGAGTGACTTAACTTTCACTTTCACTTTCACCTCCTATTAGAACAAGGTGGTGTATACATGGTAGCAACTTGGATAATTTTCTTTGGGGAAGTAGAAACTCAATAGCATAAAATTAGGGAACAAACACTCTGCTTACAAATTCCACTTGATTCCTCATGGTCCTTTGATTTGTTCAGTTGGCTGACTTCAAAGCCTAGGTTCATGCCTCAAGACAACTATTCAAACTAGATTTGTAATATTATTTTAAATTATGACTTGTATAATTATTTTTAAATTTTATATCTCTTACCTGTCAGGTTTCTGCAAAAATAATGCACCAAACAGAATTACATTAGCTCATCACTTTGAGATAATCTCCATTGCTTACAACCTTGACAAGATATAAATTTAAGAATGGAAGATGCCTGAGAACCCTCCTCTATATTCCTGTGACCCCAATAGCTTATGACTGCTACTTGCTCTCTCTCCCTTCATGTGGGACATGACTTCCAGAAAAGGTCCTTCCTGGCACAAAGGAACTCAAACAGACAAACAAGATTTCAAACAAATAAGCAAAAAAAAAAAAAAAAAAATGACATGATACTTGATCAGTGATGCTTTCAGAGAAATATATTGATCAAAAAGGGGAAAAGTGAAATGGATAAAGGGAACCTGATTTAAAGTGGAGTCAGGAGGTTATGAATGAACTCTCATACATGTACCCCTTATAAAAACATAAATAGTCAACAGGAAGAAAGAAGATTTCTGCATTCCTCAGTAACAACAAACTGTCTGTCACTTGTAACCATTGTTCAGAACCACAATTTTGAACTCTAATTTTCTTCCAGTGAATTTTTTTCAGGACAATCTTCCCTAACTTCTTCCCAGAACCTAATAAAATCTAACCTTCTTTTTGTCCTCTGAGATTTGCCTGAAGTTCACCATAGTTAAACTTCGTATCCTAATCTGTGAGTTCTCTGCTTGCTTAATCAAACTCATGTTTGCATAATAATAATTGCCATTAATTCTGATCAAGGCAAACATTATATAAATCTGTCAATTTATCTATAACATAGAGTGTATACATGTGACTATATTTACAGCAAGTAATCTTTCTATAAAACAGATTCTGCTTCCTACAGTGATGGGCCAGGTAACTAAGAACAACCTTCCTAATTAGGGAAACTAAAAGAACTGGATGAAGTCAGTTTAAAAATCAGTTTAAGAGCTTTGACAATATTGAGGAAACCTAAGGCCAAAATCTTGGGGAAGGAAAAAGCAAACAAAGTTGTTTGTATTTTAAGGGTACTGGACAATTAGCAAGAACGAGCTGTGAAGTTGAAATGGCTCATTGACGTAAAAATGAAACTGAAAGCCGAAACTTTACAAAGTGGAGAACTTCACTTATAAAATAGATAATGTAATAATTTAGATTTATTTGGTAAACTAAAATGAAATAGGCTGTGACCACAAAGGGATAATCCTTTAGAGTAAAGAAAGATCTAAAGTAAAGTGTCCATTGCTCACCTTTGTATCTCTTGTGAGGGTGTAAGCATGGGGTTGAAAGCAATCTTAAGCCTTGACTATAAATTAAAGTAAGACGAGTAACATTTCCAGTCTCCTAACAGAAACAAAAGATTATCTTTCAAGAAGGGACAGTGAACTCTATTAACTTTTTTATTCCTATATTTTATACAATTCACTCCTACAACATATTTTGTTATGTGCTATTTTGCTTCAGTCATGTCTAACTCTTTGCAACCCTAAGGACTGTAACCCACCAGCTCCTCTGTCCCTGGGATTCTCCAGACAAGAATACTGGATTGATTTGCAATTTCCTTCTCCTGGCATATTCCCTACCAGGGATCTAATCCTTATGTCTCCTGTGTTGGCAGGAATGTTCTTTACACTTAAGTAAAATAAATGACTCATATAAGCAAATAATAATCCATTATGATTATACAGTGGAAGTGAGAAATAGATTTAAGGGGCTAGATCTGATAGACAGAGTGCCTGATGAACTATAGACGGAGGTTCGTGACATTGTACAGGAGACAGGGATCAAGATCAGCCCTACAGAAAAGAAATGCAAAAAAGCAAAATGGCTGTCTAGGGAAGCCTTACAAATAGCTGTGAAGAGAAGTGAAAAGCAAAGGAGAAAAGGAAAGATATAAACAACTGAATGCAGAGTTCCAAAGAATAGCAAAGAAATCGAGGAAAACAACAGAATGGGAAAGACTCGAGATTTCTTCAAGAAAATTAGAGATACCAAGGGAACATTTCATGCAAAGATGGGCTCGATAAAGGACAGAAATGATATGGACCTAACAGAAGCAGAAGATATTAAGAAGAGGTGGCAAGAATACACAGGAGAACTGTACAA
The DNA here is from genome assembly GCF_016772045.2 of Ovis aries. Classification (NCBI taxonomy): domain Eukaryota; kingdom Metazoa; phylum Chordata; class Mammalia; order Artiodactyla; family Bovidae; genus Ovis; species Ovis aries. The sequence goes on from NC_056061.1 coordinate 65,529,719, forward strand.
AAAAGAGCTTCATGACCCAGATAATCATGATGATGTGATCACTAATCTAGAGCCAGACTTCTTGGAATGTGAAGTCAAGTGGGCCTTAGAAAGCATTACTACAAACAAAGCTAGTGGAGGTGATGGGATTCCAGTTGAGCTATTTCAAACCCTGAAAGATGATGCTGTGAAAGTGTTGCACTCAGTATGCCAGCAAATTTGGAAAACTCAACAGTGGCCACAGGACTGGAAAAGGTCAGTTTTCATTCCAATCCCAAAGAAAGGCAATGCCAAAGAATGCTCAAACTACCGCACAATTGCACTCATCTGACACGCTAGCAAAGTAATGCTCAAAATTCTCCAAACCAGGCTTCAGCAATATGTGAACTGTGAACTTCCTGATGTTCAAGCTGGTTGTAGAAAAGGCAAAGGAACCAGAGATCAAATTGCCAACATCCGCTGGATCATGGAAAAAGCAAGAGAGTTCCAGAAAAACATCTATTTCTGCTTTTTTGACTATGCCAAAGCCTTTGGCTGTGTTGATCACAATAAACTGTGGAAAATTCTGAAAGAGATGGGAATACCAGACCACCTGACCTGCCTCTTGAGAAATCTGCATGTAAGTCAGGAAGCAACCGTTAGAACTGGACATGGAACAACAGACTGGTTCTCAATAGGAAAAGGAGTATGTCAAGGCTGTATATTGTCACCCTGAGTATTTAACTTATATGCAGCATACGTCTTGAGAAATGCTGGGCTAGAAGAAGCACAAGCTTAAATCAAGATTGCCGGGAGAAATGTCAATAACCTCAGATATGTAGATGACACCACCCTTATGGCAGAAAGTGAAGAGAAACTAAAAAACGTCTTGATGAATGTGAAAGAACAGAGTGAAAAAGTCGGCTTAAAGCTCAACATTCAGAAAACTAAGATCATGGAATCTCGTCCATCACTTCATGGGAAATAGATGGGGAAACAGTGGATACAGTGGCTGACTTTATTTTTCTGGACTCCAATATCACTTCAGATGGTGACTGCAGCCACGAAATTAAAAGATGCTTACTCCTTGGAAGAAAAGTTATGACCAACCTAGATAGCATATTCAAAAGCAGAGACAGTACTTCGCCAACAAAGGTCCGTCTAGTCAAAGCTATGGTTTTTCCAGTGGTCATGTATAGATGTGAGAGTTGGACTGTGAAGAAAGCTGAGCCCTGAAGAATTGACGCGTTTGAATTGTGGTTTTGGAGAAGACTCTTGATAGTCCCTTGGACTGCAAGGAGATCCAACCAGTCCATTCTGAGGGAGATCAGTCCTGGGTGTTCATTGGAAAGATTGATGTTGAAGCTGAAACTCCAATACTTTGGCCACCTTATGTGAATAGTTGACTCACTGGAAAAGACCCTGATGCTGGGAAGGATTGGGGGCAGGAGGAGAAGGAGACAACAGAGGATGAGATGGCTGGATGGCATCACCGACTCAATAGACATGAGTTTGTGTAAACTCCGGGAGTTGGTGATGGACAGAGGCCTGGCATGCTGCAATTCATGGTGTCACAAAGAGTTGGACAAGTCTGAGCTTCTGAACTGAACTGAACTGATAAGCCAAGAAACTCAGGCTCTTGTAGAATGAAGGCATCCTAGTGAGACATAGAAAATAATATAACCAATTTTGTAAATCATATCTTGAATGCATCAGACAGAGATTGTAAAGCAACTATTATTTCTATTGTTAAATAAATAACTGAAAATCTTGAATAAAATATTTATTCAGGGAACATGGAGTGCAGATTTCAAAAGGAACCAAATAGAAATTCTAATAATAAAATGAAGTAATATTGGATCTGATAGATAGATGTCACCCCAGACTAGAAATAGCTAAGGAGAGAAGTAAGAAACTGGAGAGTAAGTAAGAATTGTCCAGAATATAGACTAAAGTAAGCAAAGGATGCAAAGTACATCAAGAGAATGAAAAGACAGGCCACAGATGGGGAGAAAACACTTGCAAAAGACACGTCTGATAAAGAAATGTTATCTAAAATACACAAAACATTTTTAAAACTCAACAAAAATAAAAGAAAAAACTCAATCAAAAATAGATCAAAGACTTTAATAGACTCCTCACCAAAGACGAGATACAGATGGCAAATAAGCATGTGAAAAGATGTTCTACTTCATAAGTCATTTGGAAAATGCAAATTAAAACAAGAAGACCCACCTACACATACATTCAGTTCAGTTCAGTCACTCAGTCGTGTCCGACTCTTTGAGACCCCATGAATCGCAGCACGCCAGGCCTCCCTCTCCATCACCAACTCCCGGAGTTCACTCAGACTCATGTCCATCGAGTAAGTGATGCCATCCAGCTATCTCATTCTCTGTTGTCCCCTTCTTCTCCTGTCCCCAATCCCTCCCAGCATCAAAGTCTTTTCCAATGAGTCAACTCTTTTGCATGAGGTGGCCAAAGTACTGGAGCTTCAGCTTTAGCATCACTCTTTCCAAAGAAATCCCAGGGCTGATCTCCTTCAGAATGGACTGAATGGATCTCCATGCAGTCCAAGGGACTCTCAAGAGTCTTCTCCAACACCATAGTTCAAAAGCATCAATTCTTCGGTCCTCAGCCTTCTTCACAGTCCAACTCTCACAATCCGTATATGATCACGGGAAAAACCATAGCCCTAACTAGTCAGCAAAGTAATGTCTCTGCTTTTGAATGTATTATCTAGGTTGGTCATAACATTTCTTCCAAGGAGTAAGCATCTTTTAATTTCACGGCTGCAATCACCATCTGCAGTGATTTTGGAGTCCAAAAAAATAAAGTCTGACACTGTTTCCACTGTTTCCCATCTATTTCCCATGAAGTGATGGGACGGGATGCCATGATCTTTGTTCTCTGAATGTTGAGCTTTAAGCCAACTTTTTCACTCTCCTCTTTCACTTTCATCAAGAGGCCCTTTAGTTCCTCTTCACTTTCTGCCATAAGGGTGGTGTCATCTGCATATCTCAGGTTATTGATATTTCTCCCGGCAATCTTTATGCCAGCTTGTGTTTCTTCCAGTCCAGCGTTTCTCATGATGTACTCTGCAGAGAAGTTAAATAAGCAGGGTGACAATATACAGCCTTGATATACTCCTTTTCCTATTTGGAACCAGTCTGTTGTTCCATGTCCAGTTCTAACTGTTGCTTCCCGACCTGCATACAGATTTCTCAAGAGGCAGGTCAGGTGGTCTGGTATTCCCATCTCTTTCAGAATTTTCCACAGTTTATTGTGATCTACACAGTCGAAGGCTTTGGCATAGTCAAAAAAGCAGAAATAGATGTTTTTCTGGAACTCTCTTGCTTTTTCCATGATCCAGCAGATGTTGGTAATTTGATCTCTTGTCCTTTGCCTTTTCTAAAACCAGCTTGAACATCGGGGAGTTCATAGTTCAAGTATTGCTGAAGCCTGGCTTGGAGAATTTTGAGCATTACTTTACTAGCATGTGAGATGAGTGCAATTGTGCAGTAGTTTGAGCATTCTTTGGCATTGCCTTTCTTTGGGATTGGAATGAAAACTGACCTTTTCCAGTCCTGTGGCCACTGCTGAGTTTTCCAAATTTGCTGGCATATTGAGTGCAGCACTTTCACAGCATCATCTTTCAGGATTTGAAATAGCTCAACTGGAATTCCATCACCTCCACTAGCTTTGTTCGTAGTGATGCTTTCTAAGGCCCACTTGACTTCACATTCCAGAATGTCTGGCTCTAGATTAGTGATCACACCATCATGATTATCTGGGTCATGAAGCTCTTTTTGTACAGTTCTCCTGTGTATTCTTGCCACCTCTTCTTAATATCTTCTGCTTCTGTTAGGTCCATATCATTTCTGTCCTTTATCGAGCCCATCTTTGCATGAAATGTTCCCTTGCTATCTCTAATTTTCTTGAGGAGATCTCTAGTCTTTCCCATTCTGTTCTTTTCCTCTATTTCTTTGCACTGATCACTTTCTTATCTCTTCTTGCTATTCTCTGGAACTCTACATTCAGATGTTTATATCTTTCCTTTTCTCCTTTGCTTTTCACTTCTCTTCTTTTCACAGCTATTTGTAAGGCTTCCCCAGACAGCCATTTTGCTTTTTGCATTTCTTTTCCATGGAGATAGTCTTGATCCCTGTCTCCTGTACAATGTCACGAACCTCATTCCATAGTTCATCAGGCACTCTGTCTATCAGATCTAGCCCCTTAAATCTATTTCTCACTTCCACTGTATAATCATAAGGGATTTGATTTAGGTCATACCTGAATGGTCTAGTGGTTTTCCCTACTTTCTTCAATTTCAGTCTGAATTTGGTAGTAAGGAGTTCATGATCTGAGCTACAGTCAGCTCCTGGTCTTGTTTTTGTTAACTGTATAGAGCTTCTCCATCTTTGACTGCAAAGAATATAATCAATCTGATTTCGGTGTTGACCATCTGGTGATATCCATGTGTAGAGTCTTCTCTTGTGTTGTTGGAAGAGGGTGTTTGCTATGACCAGTGCATTTTCTTGGCAAAACTCTATTAGTCTTTGCCCTGCTTCATTCCGCATTCCAGGGCCAAATTTGCCTGTTACTCCAGGTGTTTCTTGAGTTCCTACTTTTGCATTCCAGTCCCCTATAATGAAAAGGACATCTTTTTTGGGTGTTAGTTCTAAAAGTTCTTGTAGGTCTTCATAATACCGTTCAACTTCAGCTTCTTCATCGTTACTGTTTGGGGCATAGACTTGGATAACTGTGATATTGAATGGTTTGCCTTGGAGACGAACAGAGATCATTCTGTCGTTTATGAGATTGCATCCAAGTACTGCATTTCGGACTCTTTTGTTGACCATGATGGCTACTCCATTTCTTCTGAGGGACTCCTGACCACAGTAGTAGATATAATGGTCATCTGAGTTAAATTCACCCATTCCAGTCCATTTTAGTTCGCTGATTCCGAGAATGTCGACGTTCATTCTTGCCATCTCCTGTTGACCACTTCCAATTTGCCTTGATTCATGGACCTGACATTCCAGGTTCCTATGCAATATTGCTCTTTACAGCACCTGACCCTGCTTCTATCACCAGTCACATCCACAGCTGGGTATTGTTTTTGCTTTGCCTCCACCCCTTCATTCTTTCTGGATTTATTTCTCCACTGATCGAGCACCTTGACCTGGGGAGTTCCTCTTTCAGTATCCTGTCATTTTGCCTTTTCATACTGTTCATGGGATTCTCAAGACAAGAATACTGAAGTGGTTTGCCATTCCCTTCTTCAGTGGACCACATTCTGTCAGACCTCTCCACCTTGACCCACCCATCTTGGGTTGCCCCGTGGGCCTGTTTTGGTTTAATTGAGTTAGACAAGGCTGTAGTCCTAGTGTGATTAGACTGACTAGTTTTCTGTGAGTATGGTTTCAGTGTGTCTACCCTCTGATGTTCTCTTGCAAAACCTACCATCTTACTTGGGTTTCTCTTACCTTGGGCATGGGGTATCTCTTCACCGCTGCTCCAGCAAAGCACAGCCGCTACTCCCAGTGTGGAATAGCTCCTCTAGGCCCTCCTGCCACCGCGCAGCCACCGCTCCTCGAGTTGCTCCTCCCAGCTGCCTCCAGCGTGGGGTGGCTCCTCCCTGCTGTGGCCCCTGGCCTCAGACATGGGGTAGCTCCTCTCGGCTGCCGCCCCTGGCCTTGGACAGTATCTGAAAAGGCTACTTACTCTATAATTCCAACTATATAACATTCTGGAAAAGGCAAAACTATGGAGACAGTCAAAGGAATCAGTGGTTGCTAGGTGTTGAGAGAAATGGGATACACACACAGGCTGCAGGGGATTTTTAGAGCAATGGAACTATTCTCTATGTATTATAACAGCAGATACATTTCATGCATTTGCCAAAATCCATAGAATGTACAACCCCAAGAGTGAACCATAATATAACCTTTGGATTTGGGGTGGTAAAGATGTGGCAATGTAAGTTCATCAATTATAAGTATACTGCTGTGCTAGGGGATGTTGATAATGGGGGAGGCTATGCATGTGGGGAAGCAGGACATATTTAGGAACTCTCTGTATTTTCTTCTTAATTTTATTGTGAACCTAAAACTATTCTAAAAAAATAAGTCTTTAAATGTTTCTAGGTAAGAGAAACAAAATATCCAGTGAGAAATTCTAAATACATTTAATTGACTTACAAAAGAAAGAAAGAGATTGAAGCAGAGAACACAGTTTCCAGATTACAGAACACTGTATTAATATAATGTTATTATTATTATAAAACACTAACAATAACATATCTCACAGGATCCTGGATATATGGAATTAAAGTGACAATGTTCAGACTTTTAAGAAGATAACAATTTCTACATTCAATGGGCCTAAGCATTCCAAGAAAGAAAGAAAACTGTAACTAGAATTGTAGTCAATTTTTGTTAAATTACAAAAAAGCAAGATAGAAATGCCTTGAAAGTGCTGAGGAAAAGAAATACAAATTTTATTCAAAGGTCAGTTTGACTTTCTGTTTAATATATCAACAGTGGAAGCTAGATACTAGTGAATGAATAGTGTCAATAATACTGAAAAAAAAAACTGCCATATAAAACTCTATACTCAAGAAGATATGCTAATGAAGAAGGCTGAGTAAATATATCTTTTTTTTTTTTTTTTTTTTTGCCTAAAAAACAAAACAAAAAAGTGTTAGAAAGAAAACTAACTTTTGGAGACTTTTTATTCATTTTAGCAAAACTCCGAATGAAAAGAAAACCAATGTTCAAAAGGAAGGTAAATCGAAATGAAATTTGGATACATAAAACAGTAATAATAACATATCTCATATGGCCCTACATACGTGGAATCGAAACAGATGGCACCAATATCATATATGATGGAAGGGCAGAAAAATGAGTTTTGTTTACCTCAGTGTAAGTTTCTTAGAATGTTCAAGTACAAGTTAACAATAGCATGCTGTGATGTTTTCCCACAGTAGCAGCATAATTCCATGCAAATGAAGATATCTATTTTAAAAAATTAAATATGCAATTAATATGCTATTTTCTGTGTCAGATAGTCATTGTCCTTGTTGTTTTTGTTGTCCAGTTGCTCAGTCCTCTCCGACTCTTTGTGACCCCAGCACGTTGTGCTGCCCTGTCCTTCACCATCTCCTGGAGCTTGCTCAAACTCCTGTCCACTGAGCTGGTGATGCTATCCAACCACTGCATTCCCTGGCATCCCCTTCTCTCCTGCCTTCAATCTTTCCCAGCATCAGGATCTTTTCTAATGAGTTGGCTATTCGCATGAGGTAGCCAGAGTATTGGAGCCTCAGCTTCAGCATCAGGCCTTGCAGTGAATACTCAGCGCTGATTTCCTTTAGGATTGACTGGTTTGATTTCCTTGCAGGACAAGGGACTCTCAAGAGTCTTCTTCAACACCATAGTTCAAAAGCATCAATTCTTTGGCACTCAGCCTTCTTTATGGCCCAACTCTCACATTCATACATGACTACAGGAAAACCATAGCTTTGACTATATGGACCTTAGCCGGCAAAGTAACATCTATGCTTTTTCTTATGCTGTTTTAGTTTGTCATAGCTCTCCTTCTTTTAATTTCATGGCTGCAGTCACCATTTGTAGTGATTTTGGAGCCCAAGAAAATAAAGCCTGTCACCGATTGCATTGTTTTCCCATCTATTAGCCATGAAGTGATGGGACCGGATGTCATGATCTTCGTTTTTTGAATGGTGAGTTTTAATTCAACTTTTCACTCTCTCTTTTCACCTTTCATCACAAGGCTCTTTAGTTCCTCTTTGCTTTCTGCCACAGGTGGTGTCATCTGCTGATGTGAGGTTATTGATATTTCTCCTGGCAACCTTGATTTCAGCTTGTGCTTCATCCAGCCTGGCATTTCCCATGATGTACTCTGTGTGTAAATTTATTAAGCAGGGTGACACTATACAATTTTGCTGTACACCTTTCCAATTTTGAACGAGTCAATGTTTCCATGTCCAGTTCTATCTGTTACATTTGACCTGCATGCAGATTTCTCAGGAAGCAGGTAAGGTGGTCTGGTATTCCCATCTCTTTAAGAATTTTCCACATTTTCTGTGATCCACACAGTCAAAGGCTATCGCATAGTCAGTGAAGCAGAAGTAGACGTTTTATTGGACCTTGTTTTTTCTATAATCCAGTGGATATTCACAATTTGATCTCTTGTTTCTCTGTCTTTTCAAACTCCAGCTTGAACATCTGGAAATTCTTGGTTCACATACTGTTGAAGCCTAGATTGCAGGATTTTGAACATGACCTTGCTATCATGTAAAATGAGTACAATGGTGCAGTAGTTGGAACATTCTTTGACATTGCCCTTCTTTGAGAGTGGAATGAAAACTGACATTTTTCAGGTCTGCGGTCACTGCGGAGTTTTCCAAATTCGCTGGTAAATTGAGTGCAGCACTTTCCCAGCATTATCTTTTAGGATTTGAAACAGTTCACCTGGAATTCCATCACCCGCAATAGCTTTGTTTGTAGTGATGCTATCTAAGGCCTATTTGACTTCACACTCCAGAATGTCTGGCTCTAGATGAGTAATCCCATCATCGTGATTATCTGGGTGGTTAAGATCTTTTTGTATAGTTCTTCTGTGTGTTCTTGTTATCTCTTCTAAATATATTCAGCTTCTGTTAGGTCCTTGCCTTTTCTGTCCTTTATTGTGCCCATCTTTATATGAAATGTTCCCTCAGTATCTCTAATTTTCATTGTATTGCATAATAATTTTTGATAGATAATTATCAAGTATATAAGTACACTGATCTTTTCTCATAAGATAATTATTTTGTAGACTCTAATATAGATTTAAAAAGACTTACATATTAGTTTATTTGATCTTTATAATAATCCTACAAGTAGATAAAGAGGTTTCTGTGTATTATAGATATCAAGCAGAAATTCCAGAAGACTGAGGTTTCTTGGTTTGCATGTAAACAGTATTAAAACTAGAACTATAAATTCAGACTTTCACATGCTTCATGTAGTGTTTTTTTCTACAAGTCCTTGTTGCTGACATATTTTAAAATATCCAAGGACAGATATTCTTTATAAGGAAGATAAATGAGTTCAAGTAAATACATTCTTGCCAGTTGTGAAAACTGAGGTTTTCATATCTTTTTCTAGAAAACCTTACAAATCAGCCTAATGCTAAAAGTAGAAAAAAGTTACAACTTTCTAAATGATGGCAAAATTATTTTAATATATTACATAAAATGTGCTAAATATAATATAAAACAATGCATAAACTTTGTAATATAAATATTTATAACAAATTTATATTTTTATAAAGTACACATTTTTAAATGCACGATTTAGAATTTTTAAAATCCCCCCAGACTTAGAAGCAGAAGGAGTGCATTCACACATCTGTGTTTAAGTGCTATATTTTTTTCTCATTTTGAAATTGCTTTGGGAAACTAAATGTACTTTCCTCTCCCATTAATACAAGGTGAGTTATTTTGAATTTGTCTTGTCTGGTTGATGTATTACTTGAGGTCTGAAATCTTTATTGATTTTCTTGGGCTTTAGAAAAAGAACTACTAGTTTCAATACTTCATCAAAAAGTGAATGCCTGATACTGTATTACAGGAATGAATACATACAGTATATTTTTGGATTCAAATTTTAAAGCAGTGAGTTCTTGATCAACCTAAATTTGTCCATAGGTTTTGTTTGTTTGTTTGTTTTAATTTTGGCTGCACTGCATGGCGTGTGGAATCTTAGTTCCCTCACTAGGGATGGAACTCAACCCCTTTGCAGGGGAAGCAAGGAATCCTAACTAGTGTACCATAAGGACGTCCTGTACAAAGGTTTGTGAGTAATAATAACTAGTGAGTAGATTTTTTGTGGCTACTCTAACAAACACTATAAACTTGGTGGCTTAAATCAGCAATAAAAAATTATTCTCTCACAGTTTCTGGAAGCCAGAAGTTTAAAATCATTTTCACTTAGCCAAAAGCAAGGTGTTCTCATTTATGTTGCTTTTAAAACATTATATTTAAAACATTATTAAAAATACTTTGGGAAAAATGGTCATGTTTTATTTAATTCTCTGATGGTTGTAGTATTTATGTTGCAAAAAAAATTATTGTAAATCACAGGTTAAAAGCTACTCTTACATGAAAAATATGTATTAGATGTCAAATACTGTTTGTGTGTGTGTGTGTGTGTGTGTGTGTGTGTGTGTGTGTGTGAATAGGAGTTAAATAAAGTTTCATTCCACAATATATTATTTCACAAGTCACTTTATTTGCCCCACTACCACCCCCATCCAGGCACAAAGAAACAGGAAATTAAAGAGCATATTAAAATAGGAAGCAAATCTTGTGAATACATTATGATAAAACATGCAAAATGAAAAATTCTCTTTCCATGTTGGTTGGTCATATGACATTTTCAACCTTCCTGATATAATCTTGAAGTCCATGTGTACTGTTCCTTAGTTTTCCACAGAAAATTTCCCTTATATCAACAGGAAATAAAAAGTGTAGAAAATTCTATATTGAGGTACAATTAGAATTGCAATATGTTTAAAATACATAATGTGAAGAGAGATGATATATGTACACATTGTGGAAGAACTGTCACAGTTAATTAACACATCTCATATTTAATCTGTGTGTGTATGAGAGAGAGAGAGAGCACTTAAGCTCTACTCTCTCAGCAGATTTCAGTTAGGTAATACAGTATTATCAACTATAGTTATCGGGAGATACATTAGATCCTCAGACCTCATTCATCATATAACTGAAAAATTGTACCCTTTTACCAAACTTTTTCTATTTCCCACAGTTCCCAGCCACTGGCAACCACCATTTTATTTGCTATTTATATGAGTTTGACTTTGTTTTTTAGATTACATGTAAATAACACCATGCAGTATTGGTCTTTCTCTGGTTTATTTCACCTCACATAATTCCTTCCGTTTTCATCCATGTTTCCCAAAACTTTGTGATTACCCAAGCCATCATCTTTGTTACTAGTGGTTCCCTGTAGTTGAGGATATTCCAAGAACCATTTATTTTGGGGAGGATTCAGTCAGAAAGTCAGACCCTCAGGCAGCAGCTAGGGAAGTATGTAGTCAAATTCCTTCTAGGAGAAACTGGGAGATAGGCAATTTTGCTTAATTCTTCTGCACTGAGCCTGGGTGTATAACCGTGGAAAGTGTTCCTATGCTCATGCAAAACTTCTTCTTTATTTACTATTGTCCTATAGGACATGTGAACACACAGAAATTAAACTCAAACATAATTCGTAAGTATATAATGAGAAACATGTTCTGTATGTTTCCAATATAAAAGGATCACCATTCCATTTTTATATATCTCTTTACTTTGTACTCAGTTCTGCAATGTTTGAGAACATGCTAAAATATAATATCATAAAGTTAATGTTACACTGTTATATAAATTGTGGAAGGCAATGGCAACCCACTTCAGTACTCTTGCCTGGAAAATCCCATGGACAGAGGAGCCTGGTAGGCTGCAGTCCATGGAGTTGCTAAGAGTTGGACACTTACTGAGTGACTTCACTTTCACTTTTCACTTTCATGCATTGAAGAAGGAAATGGCAACCCACTCCAGTGTTTTTGCCTCGAGAATCCCAGGGACAGGGAGCCTGGTGGGCTACCGTCTATGGGGTTGCACTGAGTCAAACACTACTGAAGTGACTTTGCAACAGCAGCAGCAGCAGCAGCAGCAGCAGCAGCAGCAGCAGCAGCAGCAGCAGCAGCAGCTATATAAATTAATGGATTGAAAATAAGAAAGTGTTTAGTGGTTTTTAGAATGCATACAGAGAAAATGAAATTAATAGGCTCACTCTGATTTTTATCTATTTTTTAATAATTTGAAATCAATTTCTATTTTGGTCTTCTTTACTATTTGAATTTAATTGTTGGAGGAAAGAGGTGTCAAACTGAAATAAATATTAAGGGTTCAATTTGAAGGAGAAGATATCTCTTTTTCCTTCTTTCCTTTCCCCTTATGGACAGATCTAGTTTCAAATTAGTCAAATAATCCTGCCTAGTATGTGAATGGGGACAGAGGACACTGAGACAAGCATATCCAAGCATTCACTCCTTAGTTTCTCCAGGTTTTGGAAGTCCTGTAAGCCTCTATAATCAAAGAACTTGAGACTTTCACTGTTCACTGCTCTCTAGAGAAACTAGTTTAAATTATTGTTGGTGTTTCTGAGTAGTTAAGTCATATCCAACTCTTTGTAACCACATGGCCTGTAGCCTACCATTTTCCTCTGTCCATGGGATTTCCCAGGCAAGAATACTAGAGTGGGTTGCCATTTCCTTCTCCAGTGTGTATTCTTGACCCAGGGATCAAACCCATATCTCCTGCTTGGCAGTTAATACCTACACATGTTTCAGAATCCTTGTGTCTATAGGTACTCTCCATGCCCCCCCCCTTTCTGTTTTTAGTGAAAGTCAAAGTGAAGTCACTCAGTTGTGTACGACTCTTTGCAACCCCATGGACTGTAGCCTACCAGGTATCTCCATCCATGGGATTTTCCAGGCAAGAGTACTGGAGTGGGTTGCCATTTCCTTCTCCACCAGATCTTCCTTATCCAGGGATTGAATCCCTGTCTCCTGCATTGTAGGCAGATGCTTTTACCATCTGAGCCACAAGGGAAGTCTTTTTTTTTTTTTTTTTTTAATTGGAGTATAACTGCTTTAAAAGGCTGTGTTAGTTTCTGCTGCAAAATGGAGTAAATCAGCTATAGGTACTTACTTTTAATTGGCTTGATTCTCACTCATGTTCATGGAATTCTTAGATAGACAAGTTTAACTGTCCTAGAGCTTGTACTTCCTACAATTCTATCAGTTGCATTTCTTACGAAAAAGAAGTCAAATATCTGATGCAAATAGATGCCATTGCCTATCGCCTTATTTCTGAATTCTCACAAAGTTGATGTTAATTCCATATGTTTTAGAGTTCCTATTCGCTTTGTCTTCATCCTGTATCTTCAGTATTAGTTTTAAAGTAATATGTAATTACAGTAATAAATAGTATGAATAGAATAAATAGTATGAATTTGATTGCTTTTTATAAGTTGTTCTTCTGAGCCTATCTTGACAATGTAAACTTGATACTTCACCAGAACATCATTTGCTTTTAGAGTAAATATGTCTATGATTTTTAAAGAAAGCTTTCAAAGACTCTCTAAATGTAGAAATTGTTTGAGGAATAAAAGAGATCCTCAGATACTGTTTTCTATGTCATCTATATCTTTCACAGCACTGGGTTTACTTCTAAGCGTGACAACCAAAGATCTATGTATGAGATTACATACTAACATTAGCAGAAAAAAATTTAAGATATATTTAAAGACATCTGTTATCATCTTAATGATTTCTGTCAACATGGCAAAAAAACATGTACAAAAGAATGCATTGAGAATAATTTTTGCTCAAAGAATAAACAGGAATATGTAGATAACTTTGTGGCTCTCTGAGGATTTTTAATCAATTTCTGATGAATTGTTTTATAAAAAGAATTATTTCTATCCTCCAGTATTTCACAAATTTGAGTGTGCCCTTTCTTCTGCTGGGACAATAACTATTGTGAATGATTCAGTAATATTCTTTAGTTAATTCTAGACTCCAAGATCATTATTCTTGACCTTCTCTCACCTTGAGTTTGGAAATATGAGGATTTAATGTTAATTCTAATTTTGTAATGCAGCTCAGACTCCTGTAAAATTCATTTATACTAAAGATTAAAGACTGAAAATGTGAGTTGTTTCTGATTATGTTAATAGTGTTAGGTTTTTAAATATTACATTTGAGGTTCAAAATGTTTGATTATTTGTGGGAAATTTACTTAAAACCATGTGATAAAGTATAGATGTGTGAGTAGGTAGGTAGATAGATAAGTATACAGACAGTTACTATTAAATATACTTGCTTTCAAAAGATCCATGAGGATATTTAACACATTTATTTGTTTTCTCTTTATTGATATTGTAGGTAAAAGATTTGCATTGCTAGCAAGGTAGATGGTTATTCCTAATTAAAACACAAATACAGTAATTACAGTTTATATGCTATTATCCTGAATCTACATTGGATGAGTTTAAACAGCGAAACAGCCATTAATTTTACTGTTCAAAGAAATGCTCATAATCTTTTTAAAATGTCATATAAAATATTCATTTCTAAATGCCCTACGGTGATTTCTGAATTTATTTAAAGTGGGCTGTTGATAGCTCTTTTTATAAATAAGCAATTACACTGAATATATCATGGCCCATCACATTATACATTCTATAATTTCATGGATGAAAGGCCTACAGCTGATCTGCATAAATGCACTGCATATCTCAGCAGGTGAAGGGTTTGATTACACAGGATAATCAGTGTTATTATTTATAGTAACTATTTATGTCTGTTATTTATTAAATCTATACAAATCAGGTATCTATTTCTCTAGGAGATATATTCAAGGAATGTTTTTAGTAGGATATAGACCTTCTGCATATTTTACAGAATAGCCTTAAAATAGTCTTTTACAACTGAATTCTCAGTTTCGATTGCTGTTTAGCAAATCAAAATTAGATTTTAAATAACATTGGCTTCCAAGGCATTTTGGAACTTACGTGTGCTTTGTACTTTCAATAGTGAAGAGACTTTTCAAATTCAGTAGATTCATCTAATTTGAATGAGCTCAGATTCAGTTTTTATGGAAATACCGTCTCTACTAGTTGTTATATTTCTTTGTCCACTTCCTTTAACTTATTCACTTAATAATATTAATGAGGACAGGAGCTGTGTTGCTAAGGATATGATAATGTTAAAGAGATGAAAGAGCTCCTTTGTTCATGTCATTTATCTAATTACAGTTTTATATGCTATGGAGGAAAAGTTACAATGAGAACATACAATAGTGGGACCTAATCTAGCACAGTGAGAGAGATCTGAAAATATGGGTAAGGACTATGCAATGTCCTGGGAGGTGAGGGTTGAGTTTGTGTGTGCGTGGTGGGGAAGAAGGGGAAGTCTGGAGGTTTAGATCATTGCAAAGAGAAAAAGCTAAAGGTGCAAATTCCCTGAAGCCACAATGCAGTATAACTTCCTCTTCTCTCTTTTTATGTGTGCTATGTGTGTGTGGGTGTGTATCTCTTTGCCCTGGGAATATGGCCAACTAGTGATCCATAGAGTGTTTTACAAATGTATAAAGCAGAATGCATTTAACTTTAATACACTTCTGGGTCTATAAAACATAATAGATACACTGCTCCAGAACAAACAAAACTTATAAATTGACACCAATAGATAGCTTTGTTGCTGCCGCTGCTAAGTAGTCAGTCGTGTCCGACTCTGTGCGACCCCATAGATGGCCGCCCACCGGGCTCGCCCATCCCTGGGATTCTCCAGGCAAGAACACTGGAGTGGGTTGCCATTTCCTTCTCCAATGCATGAAAGTGAGAAGTGAAAGTGAAGTCACTCACTCGTGTCCAACTCTTAGCGACCCCATGGACTGCAGCCTACCAGGCTCCTCTGTCCATGGGATTTTCCAGGCAAGAGTACTGGAGTGGGGTGCCATTGCCTTCTCCAAGCAAATGCAATATGTTGGTTACTCTGAAAGCAAATGCCAATATCAGCATCAGCCTAATGAGCAAGAATTGATAACAATTTCCACAGTAAACTTAAGACTCTGAAGGACACTGGTAACATATTCTATGCCTATTCACCAACCCCAACTCAGCCACCCTCTGTAGAAAAACAGCTTCAGTTTATACCTTCAGGTCTTCCAAAATTCAAAAGAAATTATAAATGATGATCTCTATGTATATAGGAAAAAAGCCACCTTGAATGAGATACATCAGTAACAAACAAATTAGATTTAAACTATCAAGAACATTTAGAAAATAAAGTCACTAGTTTAGAAATATGACCTAATCATGGATTAAATGTTGTGATGAAATAAATGAGTGAATTATTTAATCAAAGTAAGTGGGTACCATTAACAATTAATCAGGCAGATTTAAAACTGACCATAAGGATGATAAAATGAAAATATACAGATTTGAAATAAAAATAAAACCTTATAAATGAGATAAAGACAAACTGACCTCAGCTGAGGAGGAAATATGCTAGAGGAAATATTCAGAACATAGGGTTTAGGAAATAGGAAAAAGATGATAAGATATATACAAGGTAAACTGAAATTTTCTTATTATTTATTTGGGCTCTTTCAAGGAGGAAATATAATTAAGAGAAAAAAAAGGCAATAATCGAATAGTTTATCTCTAATAAATTTCCAGACATATTTATATAGAGAGAAAACTAAATATACACCTAATAGGAAAATTTAGATTGAGTAACAGAGATCAAATTGCCAACATCCGCTGGATCATGGAAAAAGCAAGAGAGTTCCAGAAAAACATCTATTTCTGCTTTATTGACTGTGCCAAAGCCTTTGACTGTGTGGATCACAACAAACTGTGGAAAATTCTGAAAGAGATGGGAATACCAGAACACCTAACCTGCCTCTTGAGAAATCTGTATGCAGGTCAGGAAGCAACAGTTAGAACTGGACATGGAACAATAGACTGGTTCCAAATAGGAAAAGGAGTACGTCAAGGCTGTCTATTGTCATCCTGCTTATTTAAATTCTATGTAGAGTACATCATGAGAAACGCTGGACTGGAAGAAACACAAGCTGGAATCAAGATTGCCGAGAGAAATATGCAGATGATACCACCCTTAAGGCAGAAAGTGAAGAAGAGCTAAAAGCCTCTTGATGAAAGTGAAAGAGGAGAGTGAAAAAGTTGGCTTAAAGCTCAACATTCAGAAAACGAAGATCATGGCATCCGGTCCCATCACTTCATGATAAATAGATGGGGAAACAGTAGAAACAGTGTTAAACTTTATTTTTGGGGGCTCCAAAATCACTGCAGATGGTGACTGCAGCCATGAAATTAAAAGACGCTTACTCCTTGGAAGAAAAGTTATGACCAACCTAGATAGCATATTCAAAAGCAGAGACATTACTTTTCCAACTAAGGTCCGTCTAGTCAAAACTATGGTTTTTCCTGTGGTCATGTATGGATGTGAGAGTTGGACTGTGAAGAAGGCTGAGCGCCAAAGAATTGATGCATTTGAACTGTGGTGTTGGAGAAGACTCTTGAGAGTCCCTTGGACTGTAAGGAGATCCAACCAGTCCATTCTGAAGGAGATCAAGCCTGGGATTTCTTTGGAAGGAATGATACTAAAGCTGAAACTCCAGTACTTTGGCCACCTCATGCGAAGAGTTGAGTCATTGGAAAAGACTCTGATGGTGGGAGGGATTGGGGGCAGGAGGAGAAGGGGACGACCCAGGATGAGATGACTGGATGGCATCACGGACTCGATGGACGTGAGTCTGAGTGAACTCTGGGAGATGGTGATGGACAGGGAGGCCTGGCGTGCTGCGATTCATGGGGTTGCAAAGAGTCGGACATGACTGAGCAACTTAACTGAACTGAACATTTTAGTTAAGATAGTACACTGAACCAAAAAAAGGATTTTTAAAACAATGAGAAAGCAAAAATAAAACAAATCTGAAGAAATGACATCCTGGCAGAAAAAGAAAATATTCAGAAAATAAATTGGCAAACATTTAAGCAGAGCTAGACAAAGCATATAAAATAATAATTAAATTAATACCTAATATTACAGAGTTAAAGAAAAAAGATAACTACAATAAAGAATGTAAAACTATGTAAATTTAGAAACCAGTAACTATTGTCAAAAATGTTCTAGTTTCCTAATGTTGCTAAGAAAGATACATAAGGTAATAATTTTAGTTTTTAAATATTTATTATAATATTCAAAGTTTTCACTAAACTTAGAAAATAAGACTGCAAAATTTCTGAATGAGGATTAAAAAAAAATACCCTAAATCAATCCTGAATGGTCATGGTAGAGGGAAAAAAGGAGCAAAAATGAAATTCACAAAGGAAAGCAAAAAGTAGATAAGGGAAAATTTAAATTGACTATTGCAATTAATGCAAAATTTTTAAAGTCACTAATGTAAAGCCAGAGATTGTCAGATATTTTAAATTCATCTATATACTATTTAATAGAGGCCTAAAACATTAAAAAATGAAATTATGGAAAGTTAAATGAAGAAAATAGATGTATCAAGAAAATTCTAATCAAAGTGGAAAAGTACAGTACCTGTTACTACAAAATGACATTCTGATTTACTAGTACATATAATATCACTAAACTAGTGATCATATAATTAAATAGACTCAAATTATATTGAATTACATAGAACTACAGGAGGAAAAGTAAGCATTATCATATTGTGATATTTCAATGCTCTTCTCTTACTTATGATTGTTCTAAGACAAAAATTATCAGAGATATATAAGACCTTAACAATATGTTGAACTAGTTTTATTCAATACTAATATAGAGAATCCAGCAAACAACAATTTGAAAATAAACATTATTTTTAGACCTACATGGTCATAGAACCCATATTTTATGAAGTCATACAAATGAGCAAATGAAACAAGTAAAATATTGAGTAGGATGTCAATAAAACTGGACATAAAAAGTCCTTATGTGTTTGAAAATTAACAGCACACTTATAGATAACCATGAAGTAAAGACAAAATCCAAACGAACAAATTTACTTTGAGTTTTAGTGAAAACACAGTATATAAAACTGAACTGCATGAAAATGTTTCTTCAATAAATTGTTTCTAATCTTAAATGATTGTATCTGAAAAAATATTTTTTTTCTAAAAATTAATGACCTAAGTTTCAACTTAAAATGTTAGAAAAAGAACCAAACAAAACCAAATGTAAAAAAGGAAAGAAGACACTGATACAAAAAATTAATGCATTATTTTTTAAAAAAGAACAACAATGCTAAAATTTTAACAAAGAATATTAAAATGGAAATTTTGAAAAATTCATGAGAAGGGGAGAAATACTTACTGGGGGGAGATTAATAAATTCTAGTAGATATTAAACAAAAGAAAACTATAGATACAATACTCATTGCAATGTTAATAAAGCAATTTATATTAATAAATTTGAAAACTTTCATTTAGTGGACAAAATCCAGAAAATACAGCTAATTAAAAACTGAAGAAAAATAGAGGAAATGAGTTTAATTTACAGCTTTTCCCAGAAAGAAAATAAAAATCAAAACTATTTTATGCACAAATTCCAACAATTTTGAAGGAATCTCAGAGCCAAGTTACACAAACTTTTCTAGCAAATAATCTCCAAACCATTCTATGAAGACACCAAAACCATTCAAGGCCAGTCCAAGAATGGAATATTACAACACACAATTACTCATGTACATTTATACTAAGTCATAAATAAAATACTAGCAATCAAATTCTGACAATTGCAAAATAAAAAAAAAATAATGCATGAGTATATGTTATTATGGACAGGTTTGTGGAAGTATTGCTTAATTTTAGAAAATCCACAAATAAATTGAATAATTAACAAGATTTACCAACTAAGGGAGAAAACAAAAACGGAATGATATAAAAACAACAGTAAGCGCAGTTGCCAAAATTCCACACCCACATATGGTGCAAACTGTTAGATTAATAAATGCTTGTATGCTTCTAAAGCTTATCTCCAAAAGCTTCACATCATTGTTAATGTTGAAATTAGATACATTCCCTTTAAAATAACAAGTATGTGCATTATTACCACCTTGTAGCATATCAACATCTTAGTGAAGGTCTTGACTAGTTCAATAAGATCATTTACTTAAAGGAAAATCCATTGCACTAAATGTTTATATTCAAAAAGAACAAGCATCTCAAAACAATAATCTAAGTTCCTCTTTTAAAAAGTTAGGAAAATAAGATCGAAATATATGCAAAGCAAGTAGAAGAAATAGAATAATAAAATCAGAAATCAATACAATATAAAACAAATAAACAAAAAGAAATCAAAAGACACTCTTTGAAGCCAAAAACTGGTTCATCGAAATAAATAAAATTAGCAAACTGCTAGCAACTTTGACAAAGAAAAATATTTGAACAAAAATGACCAATGTGCGTGCTAAGTCGTTTCAGTTGTGTCCAACTCTTTGCTACCCTCTGGACTGTAGCCCACAAGGCTCCTCTGTCCATGGGGATTCTCCAGGCAAGAATACTGGTATGGGTTGCCCTGCTCTCCTCCAAGGGATCTTCCCCAGTCAGGGACTGAACCTGCTATTCTTATGTCTCCTGCATTGGCAGGCAGGTACTTTACCACTAATGCTACCCGGGAATATCAGGAATTAAATGAAGAGACATCCCGGCAGACCACAACATAGATTAAAATTATGGAAGAGGCATGTTGTGAATGGTCTTCACATATAAATTCAACAGCTTGATTTTCAAACTAGCATTGTTTTTGCATATTAAAACAGTGAACTTTAATAAAACTACAATCTTTGTTGTAGGCTTCAGTGCATTGTTTTGGAACAGGAAATCTAGAGCCAATCTCATTCTTTCTGTGTCTTCACCTCAGCAGAAAATCTGAAGCAAAAAATTCTGAAAACTCAATGAGGTAGACCTGGGGAGTGTGAGTGGAACATTAGAGGGGAGGGACAAATGAAACCTAGTTAATCACAGTTTCATCTTATAACTTGAATACCTTCTTCCACATTTAGGAGCAGATGGGCTTTCTAGGTAGTGCAGTGATAAAGAACCTTCCTGCCAATTCAAAACATTTGAGTTCGATCCTTGGTTGGGAAGATCTGGAGTAGGAAAAGGCAACCCACTCCAGCATTCTTGCCTGGGAAATCCCATGGACAGAGGAGATTTGTGTCAGGACCAGCCCAAACAATGAACCCACCTGAGGGAGTGGCACTGCAGAAGAATAAAGAAAAATAAGACTCAGAAATAAGGTGGGGTTCAGGAGGCTGATGCCCTTCATAGGCAAAAGCCCAGATCCTAATCCTTGCATGCCTTTTATTGTTAATATCTACTTCCTTGTACATGTCCTAAAGGTACCTGTTCTTTACAATCTCAGATCAGGAATAAAGATATACAATGCACAGTCCTCAATGTCAAACCTTCAGGCCTTTCATGACTCTGTTTAGCCCTTAGGCTAGTGACACTCTTTCTCAGCAACTCCCTCAAGGCTCTAGTTATGGGAACATTCACTGATCGTTTTCCATCAGTCACATCAGTATTTCAACATGTTGTTTTCAAGATGTTTTTCCAAGATGAACTTTTTACTGCTCTCAGCCCTTCACCTGGGGGTGATAAGAAAGTCATTCTTATTTTTCAAAGAAGCCCTGTTTATTACAGTACAGTTCAGTTTAGTTCAGTTGCTCAGTCGTGTCCGACTCTTTGAGACCCCATGAATTGTACAGGCCTGTGCATATCACATTCTCTACACCTTGCAGTCCAAAGGGTAACAAAGAGTTGGACAGGACTGAGCAACTAAACAGCAGCAGCATTCTTCTCTGCACATTAATCTGATGCTGCTGATGGTGAAGACAAAGTAGCTGGAGAGACAGTGGGCTTATCACTTCTTTGTAACTTGGCTAGATAATTGTAGATGCAGAATCATACCTGCTCTGTTTCTCCCCTGAAGTATGAGCAGATAGATATGTGGATTTTTTACAAAATGTTTGCACAAGTTTGCCAAGTAAACTCCTTTGTGGTAAGTGTGCTTCAAGACAAGTGGCTGTGGTGGCTTTAGAGCCCATGACTTTACCTTTCACTCTCTCTTCCTCATAGTACTCCATAGTTCATCATGCTCAGATAAAATGCACTTTTTCATCTTACAGTTCTCAGGAAAACCTGAAGGCTGGGGACTTCCAATAAATATGTGCTCTCTTTCTCATCTGCATCTCAGTGTGAAAGAGACCTATAGGTTGATAATAGTATATAATCTTCTAACTTAGGCTACAGTCTTGAGAGATCAGAAGATAATCTTTTGCAGTGCTTAATGCAGTTTTTAATTTCCATCATTTGAATTTATGATATAATAATGTTTTTCTCAAAACAGAATGGCTTATTATGGGTCAAACAATGATGGGAATTTCCATGTCGTGCATTTATAATGGTACTGAAAGTGAAACATTTTTATCTAGATAGATGCCTGCCTTTGCAGCTTCTAGGGCAGGATACACAGGTATAGCACATTGTATATGTGAAAATTGGAGTCTAAATGACAATTTTTAGCTCTAAAAACTTTTATTTGACAATACAGAGATAAGCAAATAGGAAATAGTGCCCTTAGCACCTCCTCCCACATTCTTAAAAATCCTCCTGCAAATATTATTCAAATAACCAAAATGCTTTCATAAACATGCCCTCTTGTACATGTGTTTAAACTATTTGAGAGCTTGTTAATCTGAAAACCCCAATGATTACAAAGAAGACTTTTCATTGAGTTGGTGTTTGCATCCTTAACCATTAGCAATACAACAGTTTTAATGCAACAATATCATGCAGCCAAATAGCAATAAATACTTATGGATATGGAGATCCAACCACTCCATTCTGAAGGAGGTCAACCCTGAGATTTCTTTGGAAGGAATGATGCTAAAGCTGAAACTCCAGTACTTTGGCCACCTCATGCGAAGAGTTGACTCATTGGAAAAGACTCTGATGCTGGGAGGGATTGAGGGGCAGGAGAAGGGGACGACCCAGGATGAGATGGCTGGATGGCATCACTGACTCGGTGGACATGAGTCTGAGTGAACTCCAGGATTTGGTGATGGACAGGGAGGCCTGGCGTACTGTGATTCATGGGGTCGCAAAGAGTCGAGCACAACTGAGCAACTGAACTGAACTGATAGGCCTCTGCTCAGTGTAACTTGAATTACAAAACTCATTTTATCCATACAAAACATTTAGTTAAATTTTGCGATATTACAGTCCCTGGGGAAGAATAATCCCACAAAGCATAGTCATGTTGTTATTTAGTTGCTATATTGTATCCAACTCTTTGCAACCCCAGGGACTGTAGCCCACCAGGCTTCTCTTTCCGCGGGATTTCCCAGGCAAGAATTCTGGAGTGGGTTGCCATTTCCTTCTCCATAGTCACATAACAAGCCTTTGTTCCTCTCCTTTGGGTGCTCTCCTTTATTATAATGTTGTGGTTGTCAAAACTGACACAAAATCAGTCCCAGAAGCAGACAGAATGCCATGTCCACTGAAATCTACCTGAGATATTCCCTGACTCACTTTAGATTCTTCTAATCAGTTGATGTTCTTAGAATTTATACTTGGCTCCTTGCTACTATCTCTAGGTACATAACAGAAAGAACTCTATCCACAACAAGAATAAAAGACAAAGCAAAGATAATGGCTGACATAATTTCAGGTGTCAATAAACATAGAGTCAACTTGAAGCTATAAATTTTTTAAAAACTACATTTTCCACATATTGTTGTTTTTCTGACTCCTAAGCAAGAAGGGAAAATTGCATTATTTATTTTTAAGAGATTCATTCAGTAAACAAATAGTGTGATCTATTCTCATCAGAGTGAAGACAAATAAGCACATAAATGAAACAAGGGGCACTTCAGAAAACTCATAATATTATTTTTTATTCAAGAGTATCTAATTTATGTGTATCAATATTTGAAGGATTAGGATTATCTGATTTTTTCATTTCTGCTGTTCTTTCTAACTCTTGAGGTCATTACTGTAGTCACTTAAATTTTTATTTTATTTTTATTTTTTTAACACCAAAAGCATTTGGTATTGGGGTATAGCCACTTAACAATATTGCGACAGTTTCAGGTGAACAGCAAATAGTGTAGTCAGTTAAGCTGGGGCTACCAATCCTGGATTATCTCTCCCACTTGCCATCTAGCATCCAGATCATCTATCATCAGTATTTTCTGAAACTGGATGCCACTGAAAATTAGAATATCTTTTTGTAAATATAGATAGATATGCATATAAGTATGTATGCATAAATTTTCTTGTTTGACTCAGAGTCAAACTTAAACTTTTAAATTTTTACACTCTAAGTTTTTCTTAAGATTATTATTTTTTAATTATTTTATTTGATAGATAAGTGATCTTTTAGGACAAGATGCATGTGAGGTTTACAAGCAGGCAGGTGAGAAGTTTTGTGCCCCAAGAACTTACTGGGCTCCAGTTTTATAAACAAAGGAAAGTGGGGAGAGGGAGAAGACCTTCTCTGTCTTTCTTTAGTAGATGGCATGCTTTCATCATCAGCTCCTCCTGATGCAAAGGAGTTTTCCTGTTTCTACATGGTAAAGCTAGGTGCACAAATTTTCATTTTTCCTGTGTGCAGAGAGCATGTCCTAGGGATCACTAACTTACTAAGCTCACTGGGCAAGATGTAGGTGTCACGCCACCACCGTTTTACTGTTGAGGGGCATACCTTGTGCTTCTGCTGCATGGCTTTGTTGCTAAGTAAGCCTGCTTGGTTTTGCAGTGAAGCAAACATATTTTCTGGAGTAATCATCAGCTTACAGGGGTCTCCCACATTTTCTCTGCTTACATTCCCCTAGTGGTATTAACTACCTAATCACCTACTTTGTCCTTTTACTCTGTTCTTGTCACAGCTGTGGATGGAGTAGAACAAAGAAACAGCAGGCCTGGCACATACAAGCCTTCATTTGCGGGAGTTAACCTGAGGAATTAACTCTTCTGGAACTAAAAATAGAGATAAGGGCTGCTCACCCTGGGGTCAGGTTCTTGACCTTGGCACTGTATTATTATTTTTTTAATTGGAGTATATAGTTGCTTTACACTGCTATGTCAGTTTCGGCTGTATAGCAAAGTGAATCAGCTACATATATACATATATCCCCTCTTTTGGATTTCCTTCCCATTTAGGTCACCACAAAGCACCAAGTAGAATTTCCTGTGCTATACATTAGGTTCTTATTAGTTGTCTATTTTATATATAATAGTGTATACATGTCAATCTCATTAGATTAAATGTTTTAATTTAAAATTTCTCAAAAATAGCATACGCTCTAAAACACTTGAAAATCTTATATAAGAAAATCAATTATACAAAGATTTACTGTTAACTCTTTTCCAAATTCTATTCTAGTTGCTAAACAAACCAAAAATATGAGTAAGACTGTTGTTTTGTCATCAGAGCATTATGCATATTTTAAGTGGGCAGAGCCTTAACGGGCAATTTTAAAGGAAATTAGGTAAGTGCTATAATAAAGGCATGAGCTAGAACTAAGCAAGCAGATAACTTCCTACCTAGGATTTCCAGCAGAAAGAATGTGGGGAGACTGTGTCAATCTGATATAATCAGTAATTAATCAGGCAAAGAACAACAAATGGCTTCTAGTCAGAAGGGACATTGAAAAGGCATAGTGTATTAGTTTCCTACTGCTGCTATAAACTGCTGCTGCTGCTAAATTGCTTCAGTCGTGTCCGACTCTGTGTGACCTCACAGATGGCAGCCCACCAGGCTCCGCCGTCCCTGGGATTCTCCAGGCAAGAACACTGGCGTGGGTTGCCATTTCCTTCTCCAATACATGAAAGTGAAAAGTGAAAGTGAAGTCGCTCAGTAAGTGTCCGACTCTTCGTGACCCCATGGACTACAGTCCACCAGGCTCCGCCGTCCATGGGATTTTCCAGGCAAGAGTACTGGAGTGGGGTTGCCATTGCCTTCTCCGGCTGCTATAAACAATTGATGCCAATTTGCTAGCTTCTTGTTGTTCAGCTGCAGAGTCGTGTCCAACTCTTTTGTGACCCCGTGGACTGTAACCCACCAGCCTCTCTGTTCATGGGATTCTCCAGGCAAGAATACTGGAGTGGGTTTCCATGTTCTCTTTCAGGGGATCTTCCCGACCCAGGGACCTAACTCACATCATCTCCTGCATTGTCATGTGGATTCTTTACCAGTGAACCATCTGGAAACCCTTACTGGCTTGAAAATGAGTGTTAGATGCTTAGTCATCCAACTCTTTGCAAACTATGGACTGAAACCTGCCAGGCTTCTTACTCTATCCATGGAATACTCCAGGCAAGAATACTGGAGTAGATTGCTAGCCCCTTCTTGTTGGCCTGGTTGTGGTTATTTAGTTGCTAAGTCATGTCTGACTCTTTGCAAGCCACTGGACTGTAGCCTGCCAGGCTCCTCTGTCCATGGGCTTCCCCAGGAAAGAATACTGGAGTGGGTTGTCATTTCCTTTTCCATCTTGCTAGCTTAGGAAAACACTAATTTATTTTTCTAAAGTTTTTGAGGTCAGAAATTTAAAATTAGTTTCTCTGGGCTAAAATCAAGATGTTAAAAGGACTGGTTCCTTCTGACATCTCGGAGGATCTGAAGGAAAAAATCTTTTCCTGATCATTTTCAGCCTTTAGAAGCCATCTGTATTCTTGGCTTGTGGCCACTTGCTCTATCTTTAAAATGCAGCACTCTATTTTTTGCACCCATCATCGTGTCAACACACTAACCTTTCCTCTCTATCTGAAACTTACTAGACTCGCATGATTACACTGGGGTACATATTAAGTTCAGTTCAGTTTCTAAGTAGTATCCGACTCTGTGACCCCATGGACTACAGTCTACCAGGCCTCCCTGTCCATCACCAACTTCCAGAGCTTACTCAAACACACGTCCATCGAGTCGGTAATGCCATCCAACCACTCATCCTCTGTCATCCCCTTCTCCTCCTGCCCTCAACCTTTCCCAGCATCAGGGTCTTCTCCAATGAGTCAAGTCTTTGCATTATGTGGCCAAAGTATTGGAGTTTCAGTTTCAATATCAGTACTTCCAATAAACACTCAGGACTGATCTCCTTTAGGATGGACTGGTTGGATCTCCTTGCAGTCCAGGGTACTGTCAAGAGTCTTCTCCAACACCACAGTTCAAAAGCATCAAATCTTCGGGGCTCAGCTTTCTTTATAGTCCAACTCTCACATCCATACATGACTACTGAAAAGCCATGGCTTTGACTAGACAGACCTTTGAAGACAAAGTACGTCTCTGCTTTTTAATATGCTGTCTAGGTTGGTCATAGCTTTTCTTCCAAGGAGCAAGCATCTTTTAATTTCATGGCTGTAGTCACAATCTGCAGTGATTTTAGAACCCAAGAAAATATAGTCTCTCACTGTTTCCATTGCTTCCCCATCTATTTGCCATGAAATGATGGGACCAGATGCCATGATCTTAGTTTTCTGAATGTTGAGCTTTAAGCCAACTTTTTCAATCTCATCTTTCACTTTCATCAGGAAGCTCTTTAGTTCTTCTTCGCTTTCTGCCATAAGGGTGGTGTCATCTGCATATCTGAGGTTATTGATATTTCCCCCAGAAATCTTGATTCCAGATTATGCTTCATCCCATCTGGCATTTCTCATGATGTGCGCTGCATTTAAGTTAAATAAACAGGGTGACAATATACAGCCTTGATGTACTCCTTTCCTGATTTGGAATCAGTCTGTTGTTCCATGTCCAGTTCTAACTGTTACCTCTTGAACTGTATACAGATTTCTCAGGAAGCAGGTCAGGTTGTCTGGTATTCCATCTCTTTAAAAATTTTCCACAGTTTGTTTTGATCCACACAGTCAAAGCTTTAAGTTCAGTTAGTTCAGTTCAGTCACTCAGTCATGTCTAACTCTTTGCGACCCCATGAATCACAGGACACCTGGCCTCCCTGTCCATCACCAACTCCCGGAATTCACCCAAACTCATGTGCATTGATTTGGTGATGACATCAAGCCATCTCATCCTCTGTCGGCCCCTTCTCCTCCTGCCCCCAATCCCTCCCAGCATCGGGGTCTTTTTCAATGAGTCAACTCTTCGCATGAGGTGGCCAAAGTATTGGAGTTTCAGCCTCAGCATCAGCCCTTCCAATGAACACCCAGGACTGGTCTCCTTTAGGATGAACTGGTTGGATCTCCTTGCAGTCTAAGGGACTCACAAATGTCTCTCCAGCACCACAGGGGTGGCGGCGGAGTGGAGTTAGCCCATGTTCGTGGTCA
The DNA here is from genome assembly GCF_016772045.2 of Ovis aries. Lineage (NCBI taxonomy): Eukaryota > Metazoa > Chordata > Mammalia > Artiodactyla > Bovidae > Ovis > Ovis aries. The sequence continues at coordinate 65,557,642 of NC_056061.1, forward strand.
AAGCTTTTAGTGTAGTCAAAAAAGCAGAAGTAGAGGTTTTTCTGTAAGTTCCTTGCTTTTTTGATGATCCAGCAGATATTTATAATTTGATCTTGGTTCCTCTGTTATTTCTAAATCCAGCTTGAACATCTGGAAGTGCATGGTTCATGTACTGTTGAAGCCTGGCTTGGTGGATTTTGAGCATTACTCAATCAGACTCTTGGAGGGTACAAACAAAACCTTGTATGCACCAGGACCCAGGATAAAGGAGCAGTGACTCCCCAAGAGACTGGCCCAAACTTGCCCATGAGTGTCCAAAAGTCTCTGGCGGAGGCGTGGGTCAATGGTGGCCTGCTGAAGGGTCAGGGCACTGAGTGCAGCAGTACTTGCATGGGACCTTTTGAAGCAGGTTGCCATTATCTTCATTATCTCCACCATAGTTTGACCTCAGGTCAAACAACAGGGAGGGAACACAGCCCTTCCCATCAACAGAAAATTGGATTAAAGATTTCCTGAGCATGGCCCCACCCATCAGAACAAGACTGAGTTTTTCCCTCAATCGCTCTCTCCCATCAGGAAGCTTCTATAAGCCTCTTATCCTTATCCATCAGAGGGCAGACAGAATGAAAACCACAATAACAGAAAACTAACCAATGGACCACAGCCTTGTCTAACTCAGTGAAACTATGAGCCATGCTGTGTAGGCCCACCCAAGACAGACAGGTCATGGTGGACAGTTCTGACAAAATGTGGTCCACTGGAGAAGGGAATGGCAAACCACTTCAGTATTTTAGCCTTGAGAACCCCATGAACAGTATGAAAAGGCAAAAAGATAGAACACTGAAAGATGAATCCCCCAGGTTGGTAGGTGCCCAATACGTTCCTGGAGCTCAGTGGAAAAATAACTCCAGAAAGAATGAAGAGACAGAGTCAAATAAAAAATAACACCCAGTTGTGGATGTGACTGGTGATGGACGTAAAGTCCGATGCCATAAAAAGCAATATTGCATAAGAATCTGGAATGTTAGGTCTATGAATCAAGGCAAACTGGGAGTGGTCAAAAAGGGGTACATATTAAAGTAGGATAATTTTCTTATCTCAAGATCCTAACTTAATTACATCCACATGGTTCTTTTAGCCATAAAGGTAGCATTTATAATTTCCTGTGTTTATGGTATAGACGTATTTAGGGGCCATTATTCAGCTTACCGCATGTAGTTTGGCAGATGTAGACACACAAAGGATTCTAGATTACTAGAAAAGATGACAGTTTGTAATGTAGTTTGAATTAATCTGAAGAGGTGCTTAAAGACTAGATGAATTATTATTGTAATGAGAGTCAGTAACTACTATATGTTCAAAGATATATGTCATCGAGTGATGGGAAGAGCAAAGAGACAGAGGAATTATACAGAAGAAATTACATTTCAAAAATGCCTTCACCTTCATAATGATAACTGAGCTACACAATTATACATTCATATATTAAATTTCAATGCCTCCTTTGTTTATCTTTTTGGCTTTGTGGTATGCATTTAATTAAGAAGAACTAATTGGACTTAGACACAAAGAAACTTTCACATAGACAAATGCATTTGAAGGGCTGAGTCATCACATGACATATGGGCTGTGTAATATAGGCATGCAGAGCCCAACAAAAGCACACCACAGTTATTTGGATCATTTCATTTTGTATGCTTACTATGAGTAGCTATTTCATGAAAGAAAAACATCCTCATGTGTCACATTCAGTTAATATACCTATTTTGAATTTCCCTAATTTTGTTCATTTGTTTTGAATCAAGGTATATAAAAACATTTAAGGATTAGAATGTCACATATTGATGTATGTTTGTACCCCTTCAGTAATGTAGTAAAATAATTAGTCATTATTTGGTTCCTGGTGGCTCAGATAGTAAAGAATCTGCCTGCAATGCAGGAGACCTGGGTTCAATCCCTGGGTCAAGAAGATCCTCTGGAGAAGTGAATGACTACCCACTCCAATATTCTTGCCTGGAAAATATCATGGACAGTGGAGCCTGGTGAGTTATACTCAATGGTGTCACAAAAGGTAGGACACAACTTACCGACTAAAAAAATAAAGTTGTCCTTACAATTTTTTTTCTTTTTAAATGTGACATATTATGTAATTTTGAGAACATTTATGGCATCAGAGTATTATATGTTTATTGTAGGGGAAAAAAGAAAGTCCTCATAATAGTAATCTAAATTTCCATTATAAGAATATAAAAAATAAAATAAAAATATACTCATGGGAAGCAGAGGGAAGTAAATATAGGGAAAAAATAAGAATTAACTGTGTAATGTCCAAAACTTGACTCATCTTGATCCTCAGTTCCATCATTTACAATCACTAAGATCTTGGGCAAGGTACTTTATCTTTCTATGACTCAATTTCTCCATCTACAAAAAAAAAAAAAAAAGTAAATAATACTGCATCTTTCTCAAGGCAGTTATCGAATTCAAAGTTCTTAGAAACACAAGAAACTTAGAAATAAAATTAAAATTGCTTAGAAAAGTTCCTGGCACATAATAAGTTGGATTAAAGAAAGGTGACAACACATTCCAGTTTGTCCAACATTGTTCCAGTTTATTATGTTTTTCATTTAACAATTAATAGTAGTGAGTGTGCTCAGTCACTCAGTCGTGTCTGACTCTATGACCTGTAGCAGACCACCCATAGCCCACCAAACTCCTCTGCCCATGGGGTTTTCCAGGCGAGAATATTGGAATGGTTGCCTTTTCCTCCTCCAGGCGATCTTCTGAACCCAGCAACTAAACTCATGTCTCCTGAGTCTCCTGCATTGGTAGGCAGATTTGGAGTCATATGAGAAGTCCAATAGAAATATAATTGTATCACAATAAGCCACATCTGCCACGGCCTCATCAAGGAGTCTGAAAGATTCATGCAATACATAGAACACATTCTCACATGTGGAAGAACACTTATGATCCATCTCTGTTTTGTTTTCAGCAAAAAGCACCTAATATTTCACCAGTCAATGATGTCATATGGTATGCTCTCTGATAAAATTAAATAATGAACAATGCCAGTGTTATGGAACATAACAAACCTTATGAGATATAGTGAACTGCTAGACTGTAGGTGTATGCGTGGGTGCTCAGTGGCTCAGACACGTCCATGTTCGATTCTTTGTGACTTCATGGACTGTAGCCTGCCAGGCTCCTCTGTTCATGGAATTTCCTAGGCAAGAATACTGGAGGAGGCTGCCATTTCCCAGGGATTGAACCTTCATCGTCTGTGTCTCCTGCACTGGCAGGCAGATTCTTTACCAGTGTGCCACCTGGGAAGCCCAGCCTATAAATAAAAGGAATCAATAAGGAACATTAAAATCAAAGCTACATATAATAAGATATGTATGGGAAATAAAGGCTAGGTTGTCCTATCTTAAAACTTATAAAGTATACTCTAATCCCTCTTGCTAGTACAGCATAATTATGAAAATTCTTAAAAAATTATTAGTAAAACAAATGCAAGCATTGCATAAAAGGTAATACATTATGTTCAAGTCCTACAAGTTGGGTTTAACATTTTTAAACTAAATTAATGTATTATAATTTAATGATTATTATGGTTATTTTAATAGATGACTAATATTTGTCAAAATGCAATGTTTAATCATAATAAAATCAGTTATATATGCAGGAACAGAAGAACATTTCTTAATGTTGTAAAGTTATTTAAGAAATGCATATAGCACACTTTTTGTAATGTAACAGCACTGAAAGCTTTCAGGAAACTAGGCAATATTTTTTGACCCACTATTTTCTTCAACATTATACCAAATGCTGAGAACTAGTATATTAATGGTGCTTCCCTAATGACTCAGATTGTAGAGAATCTGCCTGTAATGCAGGAGACTGGAGTTTGATCCCTGGATCAGGAAGATCCCCTGGAGAAGGGAATGACTAACCACTACCGCAGTCTTGCCAGAAGAACTCCAAGGACAGAGGAACCAGGTGGGCTACAGTCCATGGGATTGCAAAGAGTTGGACATGATTGAGCAACTTTGAGAGAGAGAGAGAGTGAGCATATTAATGGCAACATACTATTGGAAAGAAAAGCAAACAAAACTAAAATAGAAGGGTACTATATGAATATATGATTATCAATGTATAAAAACAAAAGTAAATTACTGAGAATTTATTACAAGGGACTAGGAAATTTTAGCAAAATTTTCAAAGATATGGCCTACAAAATCAAAGTACAATAATCAATTGCGTTTATACATACTTGTCTCATTCAGTTAAAAAATGTGAAAAAATACATAACGTTATTAAAAACTTGTAACTCTCATTTCTACTCTCAGTTATTTATAGATCCAAGTCCATTATAATTAAAGACCCCATAGAATTACATTTTTTTCACTTGTTATCTCTTCTTTTTGCATATGGAACTCAAGAGGATGATCCTAAACAGATATGAACGAATGGCCAAATGTTAAAGGTAAAGAATAACATGGGGATGGTGTGGGTGGAATTTGCCCTGCCAGTTATGAAGAATTATTATGTCTATAATTAATAATACAGTATGGTATTGATACAAATAGGAAAATCCAACAAAGGCATTGGACTACACATATATGTATACTTGATTTATGACATTATTTCACTCAAGATCTGTAAAAAAGAATATACTTTTCAACAAACCCTGCTGGCACAATTAGTTGCCTATATGGAGAAAATATAAAATTTGTCCTCTGACTGTACCTATACATATTTATGGCCGAAAGGTGAAAAGAGCTATATTTTGGTTGATGATTCAGGACAATATCATCATGAATTGAAATAAAGAAGAATTTATTAAACCAAACATCACTGATGATTTCAACTATATTAAGTATCAACCACTGCAGAGTAAAAAGTAAAGCTCCTAACTGGGATAAAATGTATGTAGCACATGGCAGTAATTGGTGTAAGTATCCAGAATGAGTGAATAACTCCCATGAATCAAGTGAAAATTCACAGTCAGATAAAAGTGCGAAAATGTAAAAAGCAAGCACTTCATATAATAGGAAACACAAATAACCCATAAACTTGTGGGCAAATTTCCAATCTGATATGTAATCAAGAACATGTGCAAATTCATAACACAAGGCACTGTGCCCACTGGACTGGCAAACACCAAGAGTCTGGAGATAATAAATGCTGAGGATTTGGAGCAAGGGGAACATTTAGCTAATACTGTTGGAAATGGAGATCCATGGGCCACTTTGGATAAAATGTGGCATCATACAGAACATTGCCTTTGGGTTAATGACTCAGTTGGTAAAGAATCTTCAGTGCAGGAGACCGGGGTTCTACCCCTTGGTTGAGAAGATCTCCTGGAGAAGAAAATGGCAACCCACCCCAGTATTTTGCCAGGAGAATTTCATGGACAGAGGAGCCAGGCAGGCTATAGTCCATGGGATCACAGAGAGTGGGATGTGACTGTGCAGCTAACTTTTACTTTCACAGAACATTTAAAATGTTCATAATCTATGATCTTAGAATTCCACTCTTGTACATGTGCACCAGGAAACAAGTGAAAAAAATTTTATCGGCAGCACGATATACTGGCAACTATTCAAAACAACCAAAATGCTTAGCAATACTACTAAGAAAATATATTAGGATAAAGTCATAAATCAGAAAAATAGATATACATGCGTGTAATTATGTAGATGAATATTAGGAACATAATGATTAGGGAAGAAAGTAAACTAGAACAGAATTTACAATGCACAATCCTTTACTTTACTATTCACAACAACGTGGCATTTGTTCAGAAATACAAATTTTTGTGCTAAAAGCACAGAAAAAAGCGAAAATGATGGACATAAAATCTGGGTTCTGGGAAAGGAAAGGATAAGAGGGCAAGCACTCTCTGGGAACCACAGGGGTGATACCCACACCTTTTAACTCTCACCTCACTGTCATGTACACACACATTCATTCTATCATTATTTTTTATATCATACAATGCAGAGTTTAAAATATTGTTGCTTCTGTTGTTTAGTCTCTAAGTTGTGCCTGACTCTTTTCAACCCAATGGACTATATCCTGCCAGGCTCCTCTGTTTGTGGAACTTCTTAGCAAGAATACTGGAGTGGGTTGCCATTCCATTCTCCAGGGGATCTTCTAACTCAGGGATCAAATTTACATCTCCTTGTCAGGCAGATTTTTTTACTGCTGAGCCACCAGGGAAACCCCCAGTTTAAAATATTACTTTGACTCTATTCACCATTTATTACATTTTGAAAATATATATTCTTCACTATCGATTTTCAACTTTAAAGGAATATAGTGTACCTTTCAATAGGCTGCCCTAGAGAGAAGCAAGTTTTAGCAATTTCTTTCTTGTTAGGTTTCTTGGATGTATGAATCTCATCTGACTTTTGAATAGCCTGATGGAGCTAAGAGTAATATATCTCAGTTCAGTTCAGTCACTCAGCTGTGTCTGACTCTTTGTGACCCCATGACTGCAGCACATCAGGCCTCCCTGTCCATTGCTAACTCCCAGAGTTTACTCAAACTCATGTCCATTGAGTCGGTGATGCCATCCAACCACCTCATTTTCTGTTGTCCTCTTCTCCTCCCACCTGACAAAACATGGTCCGCTGGAGAAGAGAATGGCAAACCACTTCAGTATTATTGCCTTGAGAACCCCTATAAACAATGTATGTAAGGCATTAATGTCAAACAATTAAAAAATGCACAAAGTTTTCCTTTCACTTAGTCATTTATTCATCTGTCAAGTATGTATTATTTTAAACCCTTTCTGTATGTTAAGCACTAGGAAGTCTACTGTTTTTTCAGTGTTTACAATACTAGCAGCAGAGATTAAGACCAAAGGCAACTCTTTTGCAAGACAGTATGAGCAGAGAGTTGCCAGAAGAGCAGAAGTGCAGGTGCTATAGGAATGGAAAGGTGGAAGAATGATTGCTGTGTTATTCATGCAGCTGTTTCAATACTATAGCTGCCCCGGGAACTTGATATGCATATTTCTAGGGTTGGGATCAAGAACTTGGAAGAAAGTCTCAGGAAGGAAATTCACATTTCACAATAAGGAAATGAGTGGAAGTGAGGCTTCTTTTAAACAACAGCTGTCAGATTCTCTCTGGCGAAGCAAAATTCTGCCTGAGACAGTTGAGGTAGTGTCCATCAACTCATCTGTGAGTTTAATTTAAATTGGCATTCCAACCCCATCGAACTACGCAGCCTTCCAGAATGCTGTAGAACTTCAGGCACAAAGCATGCTGCCTACTGAACCAACAGGAATAAGATGATGAAAACATTCATACGTGTGCATGAGTCTGCCTGTGTGCAGAAACATGTTTGTGTGTATTGAGTGAAAGTGTGGAAGTATGTAAAAATATGAATGAGGGGGATTCTTCTCACAGAAAGCAAATAAAAAATGGAGCAAGGTGTATTCAATATGCTGGGCTGAACCATATTTTATGGTTCTGTCTTTCCCTTGGGGAGGACAAGCACTACCCCATCTCAAGAATCATGTTGAGTAATTGATTCTTTGATATAGTGATCAAATCCTAATACATTTGCCTGATTTCTAGATTGTCATTTCAAATTTCCTGCTAGACATTTCCAGATGGTTTACCAATACTATTTCACACAGGACATGTTCAAATGATAGTTCATCTGTCCTTTTAGTTTATATCCTGACCATTTAAAAATTAATTCTTGTGTCATTCTCTAAGTTGTTTACTCTGAAAACCCACAGAGACGTCTGTGTCCTCTCCTTTTCATTCATCACTTAGGGCCAGATGCAACATTATGCACTTGGCCTCTATAGTCTTTTTCATTGGTACTATCTTTCAAATTTTCATTAAATTTGCATAGATTATGTTCTCATGATTTTTCTTTGTTTAGGTACAGTTTCCAATTTTCTTATACCTTCTCTCTTCCTATCCCATTTCGTTTATGTCTCCCCAACATGCTCATTGAAAGGTAAGCTCAACTGTATTTTACTCCCATAGAATATCCTTCAACAACAGTCTATTGCTCTCAAGGTGAAGACCCTGCCCTTCTCCTTACACTTAAGGTCATTCAAATATATTTATTCGTCAGTTCATTACCTAATGAACATTACATATATTCATTTACTTTTTCCTAGACCAACTAGGTCATTTAATAATTGTCCATATATTACCTCTTCTGATTTTGCTCATGTTCCTTCTATATGGAATTCCTTCACTTCATACTTATCTGTCAATGTTCCAGCTATACCTCAAGCCTACTTGATAGGGCTTTTAATTCACTTAGTCACAGATATTTTCTATCTGTTTGAAATGTTTTTCTTATGTTTTATTAGCCAATTAACTATTTTTAAACAGCCATGAAATTAAAAGATGCTTATTCCTTGGAAGGTAAGTTATGATCAAACTAGAGAGCATATTAAAAAGCAGAGACATTACTTTGTCAACAAATGTGCGTCTACTCAAGGCTATGGTTTTTCCAGAGGTCATGTATGGATGTGAGAGTTGGACTGTGAAGAAAGCTGAGTGCCGAAGAATTGATGCTTTTGAACTGTGGTGTTGGAGAAGACTCTTGAGAGTCCCTGGGACTGCAAGGAGATCCAACCAGTCCATTCTGAAGGAGATCAGCCTGGGGATTTCTTTGGAAGGAATGATGCTAAAGCTGAAGCTCTAGTACTTTGGCCACCTCATGCGAAGAGTTGACTCATTGGAAAAGACTCTGATGCTGGGAGGGATTGGGGGCAGGAGAAGGGGATGACAGAGGATGAGATGGCTGGATGGCATCACCAACTTGATGGACATGAGTTTGAGTGAACTCCAGGAGTTGGTAATGGACAGGGAGACCTGGCGTGCTGCGATTCATGGGGTCGCAGAGTTGGACACAACTGAGTGACTGAACTGAACTGAACTGAAACATTTTATATTTGTACTATCTCTTTCTTGAAGTAAATTATAAGAGCTTGTTTTCACAAGCTCTGTCATTAGTATCATAAAAATCATTACAGGACCCGTGTGTGTGTATGTGTGTGTGTGTATCAGGCACAAAATGAAACACAGAAAAGTTAAATAAAACAGTCTTACACACATGCATTCCATCAATATGGAAACAATGGAAACAGTGAGAGACTTTATTTTTTTGAGCTTCAAACACTGCAGATGGTGACTGCAGCCATGAAAATAAAAGACACTTGCCCCTTAGAAGAAAAGCTATGACCAGCCTAGTTCAGCTCAGTTCAGTCGCTCAGTCGTGTCCGACTCTTTGCGACCCCCGTGAACCGCAGAATGCCAACCCTCCCTGTCCATCTTCAACTCCCAAAGTCTACCCAAACCCATGTCCATCGAGTCAGTGATGCCATCTAACCATCTCATCCTCTGCTGTCCCCTTCTCCTCTTGCCTTCAATCTTTCCCAGGATCAGGGTCTTTTCAAATGAGTCAATTCTTCGCATCACGTGGCCAAAGTTGGAGTTTCAGCTTCAGCATCAGTCCTTCCAATGAACATCCAGGACTGATCTCCTTTAGGATGGACTGGTTGGATCTCCTTGCAGCCCAAGTGAATCTCAAGAGTCTTCTCCAACAACACATTTCAAAAGCATCAATTCTTTGGCACTAAGCTTTCTTTAAAGTCCAACTCTCACATCCATACATGACCACTGGAAAAACCATAACCTGACTAGATGGACCTTTGTTTGCATAGTAATGTCTCTGCTTTTTAATAGGCTGTCTAGTTTGGACATAACTTTCCTACCAAGCAGTAAGTGTCTTATAATTTCATGGCTGCAATCTCCATCTGCAGTGATTTTGGAGCCCCAAAGATAAAATCAGCCACTGTTTCCATTGTTTCCCCATCTATTTAGTATGAAGTGTTGGGGCCAGATGCCATGATCTTGGTTTTCTGAATGTTGAGGTTTAAGCCAACTTTTTCACTCTCCTCTTTCACTTTCATCAAGAGGCTCTTTAGTTCCTCTTCACTTTCTGATATAAGGGTGGTGCCATCTGCATATCTGAGGTTATTGATATTTCTCTCAGCAATCTTGATTCCAGCTTGTGCTTCTTCCAGCCCAGCATTTCTCATGATGTACTCTGCATATAAGTTAAATAAGCAGGATGACAATATACAGCCTTGACGTACTCCTTTTCCTATTTGGAACCAGTTCCATGTCCAGTTCTAACTGTTGCTTCCCAACCTACACATAGGTTTTTCAAGAGGCAGGTCAGGTGGTCTGGTATTCCCATCTCTTTCAGAATTTTCCACAATTTATAGTGATCCACAAAGTCAAAGGCTTTGACGTAGTCAATAAAGCAGAAATAGACGTTTTTCTGGAACTCTCTTGTTTTTTTTCGATGATCCAGCGGATGTTAGCAATTTGATCTCTGATTCCTCTGCCTTTTCTAAAACCAGCTTGAACATCTGGAACTTCACAGTTCACATATTGCTGAATCCTTGCTTGGAGAATTTTGAGCATTATTTTACTAGCTTGTGAGATGAGTGCAATTATGTGGTAGTTTAAGCATTCTTTGGCATTGCTTTTCTTTGGGATTGGAATGAAAACCATTATATCCACTACTGTGGGCAAGAATCCCTTAGAAGAAATGGAGTAACCATCATAGTCAACAAAACAGTCTGAAATGCAGTACTTGGATGCAATCTCAAAAATGACAGAATGATCTCTGTTCATTTCTAAGGCAAACCATTAAATATCACGGTAATCCAAGTCTATGCCCCAACCAGTGATGCTGAAGAAGCTGAAGTTGAACAGTTCTATGAAGACCTACAAGACCTTCTAGAACTAACACCTAAAAAGATATCCTTTTCATTATAGGGGACAGGAATGCAAAAGTAGGAAGTCAAGAAACACCCGGAGTAACAGGCAAATTTGGCCTTGGAGTACAGAATGAAGCAGGGCAAAGGCTAATAAAGTTCTATCAAGAGAACGCACTGGTCATAGCAAACATCCTCTTCCAACAACACAAGAGAAGACTGTACACATGGACATCACCAGATAGCCAATACCGAAGTCAGATTGATTATATTTTTTGCAGCCCAAGATGGGGAAGTTCTCTACAGTCAGGAAAAACAAGATTAGGAGCTGACTGTGGCTCAGATCATGAACTCCTTATTGACAAATTCAGACTGAAATTGAAGAAAATGGAGTAAACCACTATACCATTCAGGTATGACCTATATCAAATCCCTTATGACTATAGAGTGGAAGTGAGAAATAGATTTAAGGGACTAGATCTGATAGACATTGTGCCTGATGAACTATGGATGGAGGTTTGTGACACTGTACAGTAGATAGGAATCAAGACCATCCCCAAGAAAAAGAAATGCAAAAAAGCAAAATGGCTGTCTGAGGAGGCCCTACAAATAGCTGTGAAAAGAAAGGAAGCAAAAAGCAAAGGAGTAAGGAAAAGATATACCTATTTGAATGACCAACCTAGACAGCATATTAAAAAGCAGAGACATTACTTTGACGGCAAAGGTCCATCTAGTCACAGCTATGGTTTTTCCAGTATGTGTGGATATAAGAGGTGGACTTTAAATAAAGCTGTGCCCCGAGGTTTTGGTGCTTTTGAACTGTGGTGTTGGAGAAGACTCTTGAGAGTCCCTTGGACTGCAAGGAGATCCGACCAGTCCATCCTAAAGAAAATCAGTCCTGAATATTCATTGGAAGGATTGATGCTGGTCACCTGATGTGAAGAACTGACTCATTAGAAAAGACCCTGATGCTGGGAAAGATTGAACACAAGAGGAGAAGGGGATGACAGAGGAAGAGATGGACGGATGGCATCACTGACTCGATGGACATGAGTTTGAGTAAGCTCTGGGTGTTGGTGATAGACAGGGAAGCCTGGCGTGCTGCAGTCCATGGAGTCGCAAAGAGTCAGACATAACTGAGTGATTGAACTGAACAACAGATACAGAATTTGAGGGACAGGGCTCAGAAAAACATTCTCTAGTCTACCATTTCTGTATTAGAAAGTAATTTTGGCTCTTTGAAATTGTGTGATATTTGCTGCGATGGTAGTGAACAACTAGCTAAGGGAATGAAAGTCATGGGAAAGGAAGAATTGTCTTGATGCTTATGCTGGAGATATGTCTATGGGCTACTGAGACTGGGCATGCTCTATTCAAAGTGAATTACAAAATATCTTGTCAAAGTCCTGTCTTAAAGAGCTCTGCTCTTTTCCAGTTAAAGCAGGCTGTTATAGCAATTCAGATAGTATGTATGGTCAGGGAACACATGATAGTTTTCCACTGATTTCATTTTTAGGAACAAGTTTCTAATACAAGCAGGGCATATATCTCTGCTTTTAATTCCAGTAGTGTTAAGTCACTTGACTTGCTTCTACCACTTGTACTGATACCTTCTGTCCTACCTACTGGGTTCCCTTAAATTTCTTGCAGAGAGAAGAAAATATTGTCTCCTCTGCTTTTCTCTGTTATCTGTGAAATGAGCAGGGACTGCTGCCTAACAGTCTCCTCTGACCACCAAATACTGGAGTGGGTAGACATTCCCTTCTTCAAGGATCTTCCTGACTCTGGGATTGAATCGGGGTCTCCTGAATTACAGGTGGATTCTTTACCATCTGAGCCACCAGGGAAGCCTTGAAATGAATATGCACTTATGTCAAAAATATATATTGGCTTTTATTGCTATTGATTATGAAAATTAAAGCAAACAAGTAACAAAATCAGCAAATATTGGTCTATATTGAAAGGCAAAATAATTAGAACTCTCTCTTTTCTCTTTTACCTTTATTAACTTAGCCCTTTTAGTTAAACACACACACACACACACGCACACACAAAGCCAAGGACTCTTTACTTCCAAATGTTGTTAAGTTTTATATTATTACTTAAATATGTACAAATAAAACTTATTTCACTTCTAGCTCTGAAACTCTGTGAAACCACAATTTCAAATTAAATACTAAAACTTCCCACTAAACCAATAAATTTCAAGTTAACAGCATTAACTTTGTATACATTTTTGGATTTTTTTTATAAAAGAACAAATACCAATGAACTTTAAATTATGAAATGGTGGTTTTTCACTTTCTCATCCCATTTTGAACATGTTGACCTATAATTTGAGTATAATTTTATCACTGCCAGTTTTTGGCCATTAAAAAACCAACAGTTTTAACTATCAGGGAAGTGTTTGCAGATACAGTGAATTGAACTGTATTCAATAAAATACAATAACAATTTTGCAGTGTGAAATCCTTTATCATATATCATCATAATTACTTGTATAAAATTAAATGTAACAACACATCTGCTATTGAAATGATTATGGTATGAAACCTACAGAACAGGTCTATTGAGTTTTGCAGAGTTTAAAGACTATGTGCTATTTGATGACTTAATTTCCCCACTACTCATCCTTATGTAAATTGCTGGAAAAGCTTTATTTACACAGCTTGCCATGAGGTAATTTGTCCTTTACTTGGGGCCAATGCAAATGTAAACTCTAGAAATGCAATAAAGCAGCAGAACATGATCATAATTTGACAATGTACACAATCTGTGATATGATTATATATATTTTCAGACTATATAAATGTTCAGAAATAAATTTTAAAAATTCAATAATATTTGTAAAACTAACAAGTAAATCTCTAGGAATAATATGTATAGTAATTCTTTCATATATATCCACTCCTTGGCACTTCCTCATTATCTTAGTCCTATTATGGCAAAATTTATGTATAAAATGCTAAGTCATTTAAGATTTCTCCAGTTTCAAATGTTATTTATAGCTTAAGTTAGATCCAAATTAAAATAAGAGCTTTACTGTTTTCCACAGGAAATATCTACTTAGGTCATTTCCTAGCAGTTACACAATTCAAAGTAAACTAAATATATCTTAAATATCTGTAGAAAAAGTTGGTTTGGGGAAGAGAAATGAAGCATAAGACTTGCTGCTGAATTGGAATTATTTGCTAATTAATCAACAAAATATACAATAAAGGTTGCTAGATTATCATGTGACATGCACTGGGACAATTTTGTCATGATATATCTTCATTGATTTTGCTTTCAAACCTCTGGAAATGTCAACACAAGAAATAAACTGGTGAGGTTCTACATAATATAATTCTATTTATGCTTTATTTTCATTGTTTCACCCTCTTTTCAATACGTTATAAAGTCTATATATGTTCAATGGTAAAATATATTTTATATATTTCAGTGAATGATAAAACAAATGATAGTGATAGTCTCTATAAATCTCAATACATGATTTATTGATCAAGATGTATAAATATTACAACATGGGGTTCCCAATTAAAATTAATGTAGAGGAGAATATCCTATTTTACTTTTTTTATGACTTAATCCCATTGGAATTTAGATTTCTAATTGGCTAAAAAATTGTCCTTTCACAGCACTACTATATATTGTGGGACAGATTACTTGAGTAAACATGAAAACACAAGCATTTTTTCAAAGCATTTTTTATATACATTATGTCCTATACTATAATGTATGCAACTAGCTCATGCTATATCAAACTTTAACAAGCTAGTGATGCTTTAATCTTCGGCAACCTGTTTCTACAAAGTAGTTAGTTTCTACTCAAACTCTATCATATGGCTGTGATTCTAATATTGTTGTCAGAAATGGAAGTTTGGTATTGTATATTCTACACAGTTTCTAGACAAAATTAGATGCAATGCTTTATCAAAAATGATAGAAATTCTCAAGTTCTGAGGCTACATAATAATATGTATGTGAAATAAAGCATGTAGGAGCAAGGTAAAAGAACAGAAATTTGGTAAAGTTAAAGTAAGAGTAAATTCTTATTTTTTATATCAAGTAATTCCTGTGAGCAACAACTTTTAAAGTAGCATTGGAAAATGGTGGCTACAATCCATCTCATTATCTCCCAGACTTGTTTAATTCATGCTTTTGGAGGATTTTTGTTTCAATAAAATGAACTTCTGACTTAATAATTTGAAAAGGAAATACAATGTCACTGTGTTTTTTAATTCCACATTTAAAACAAAAGCGACCAAAAGCAAGATTTTAGTAAGATTTGTCAGTATCAATGAAAACACGAAAATGAGGCATTTATTGTCTGAAACATAGTGAACTTTTAGATGATCAGTTCAGTTTAGTTCAGTCGCTCAGTCATGTCCGACTTTTTACGACTCCATGAACTGCAGCATGCCAGGCCTCCCTGTCCATCACCAACTCCTGGAGTCCACCCAAACCCATGTCCATTGTGTCAATGATGCCATCCAACCATCTCATCTTCTATCATCTCCTCTTCCTCCTGCCCTCAATCTTTCCTAGCATCAGAGTCTTTTCAAATGAGTCAGCTCTTTGCATCGGGTGGCCAAAGTATTGGAGTTTCAGCTTCAACATCAGTCCTTCCAATGAACACCCAGGACTGATCTCCTTTAGGATGGACTGGTTGGATCGCCTTGCAGTCCAAGCAACTCTCAAGAGTCTTCTCCAACAACACAGTTCAAAAGCATCAGTTCTTCGGTGCTCAGCTTTCTTTATAGTCCAACCTCACATCCATACATGACTACAGTAAACCATAGCCTTGACTAAACGGACCTTTTTAGATGATTAGAACAAATTTAATCTTGGAGTCCAGAAAATGTAAGTTACTTGTGTAACCCACTTTAGTTTAGCTGTTTCATTCTTTTTTTTTTTTCTTTTTGTCCTAATAAAATGACATATAAAAGAAAATGAATGGATCATATTTATAAACTATGTTGCTAACATATTGCTGAATTTAAGGTATAGATTAAGTACTTTAGCAAGTAGTTTTTCTGTTTGCCTATCTATCTATCTATGTATTTATTTGGCTGCCTCAGCAGCAGCATGTAAGGTCTTTGTTGTGTGCTGCCACAATGATTGTGATGCGCTGGATACATTGCTCCACCACATGTGGGACCTTAGTTCCCAAATCAGCCATCCAACCCACATCCTTGCATTTCAAGGTAGGTTTTTGACCACTGGACCATCAGGGGAGTTTCTCAAATGGCTTCTTAAAAGCAAGATTTTCTTTCAAAGTTTGGTGGAAAGTGCATCAGTGGCAAGGGAGGTGTCGCAAAGGGTGGATCTGAGCAATAAATCAGTATGTTGTACTAAAGATTTCAACCTCTAGATGAGTTTAATTGTTGATGCGTCTTCAGGACCCCCATTTTCCACCCTGCTTCCCTCTATACAGCCTTTTAAGGTTTACATCATTATCTTAAAATTTGCTTCTCACCCTTCCTCAGTTGTAGGCCTTTCAGCCTTCAGTGACTTATAGAAACTATGTCTCTAGTAAACCTTATGGCACGTGCTAACTTAAAGGTATTTGTAAAGTCAGAATGGAAAGATTTTTCCACACTATATGAAACTAAAATTTATTACTGAATAATCAATCCAGTGATATAAAATGGGGTCTATTCTCTCTCCATTGCTCCAAAGAAACATAACTTTAAGTAAACAATTTGATTTAAAGATTTTTCAAATTTGCACACTAACATAGTCAACATACTTCTCTCCCTCCCCTTCCACCCCCCCCACTTAAATTACCCATGCTCTAGGAAATAATGTACAGACATAAATGTACAGTAACAGTTATAAAAAAGAATGGGGGTAGTGATTTCCAAATTAATTTGATCAAACAATGAAATCAAACTTTATAACTCATGCCAATATCTGCTTAATCTTAGACTGAGTTAGTTATTTTATTGGCCTATGTGACTTGACAAAATTAAACAGATTCTCTAATCTCTGTTCTTGCTTTTGCACTGCAAAAATCATACTCCAAAGAAAATGAATCAACACAATACACTTTAAAATAAGATTTGTTGTTGTGTAGTTTTTGGGAGAGGTCAGCAAGACATTTGACTCTGATTTGATCCTCAATCTGAACCCAGGCAATTGGAAGATCCTCAAACTCATTAGTGCCCTTAGAATGTGCTTTCTACTTGCTCTCCCTACTCCTGGAAGCTGCCCCAAGGATACAGCCTTGAGATAATCATGGGTGCGATCATCTGGATGATATATGTGACTGAGCCCAGTTAAAGGTTCTCAGAACTTTAAGATTTTGATGTATGGATACGGAAATCTATCTTACATTTACCCAAGACAAGCTTATAACTAAATTCCTTTGCTTATTAAGCCTGCCAACCTAGAGTGGTCTATCGCCTTCTTTGGTCTCCCTTTCCTCCAAGTATGGGGCTGGTTTCAGATTACATTTGGAAGTTTTCTAGAAGGCTAAGTCTCAACCACCATCTTAAGTGTAAATATATTGCTGATAAATGTAAATGCATTTCTAAGAGTTTTTATTTGCTTACCCAGTTCAAGAGCTACAAACTCTGTCCTCAGGAGTCAATTATACTATTAATAATTAAACAGAATTATATAAGCTATTAAAACTGCAAATATTATAGTTGATCATGTTCTCTTTTACCCAGAACAAATTCACTTCACTGCAAGCCAAAATATTGAAATAAACTAATTGTCTTATTCTTTTCTTCCTCAGAGGTGAATTTTGCATATATAATACCCAAATCACTTTATTTTTATACAGATCACTGCTTTCAAGAGATCAAAGGATTTTTCTTAAAATGTAATTTTAGCAATGCTTGCAACACCCACTAAATTTTCTGGTAACTAATCATATTCTGCTTTACAGGATACAAAATGCCAGTTGTAGAGCTAAAATAGACTATCTTTCTCTGTTCTCTCTTACAAACATAACTGTCTCCCATCTCATTTGGTTAACTCTTTAGCACTCTGAATTACCCTGCCTAAATATGAGACTTGGGATATTTTTGATAAAAAATGAAATGCTAAATACAATATAACTTTGCAAATCGTTATTGAACTCACCCACTCCGGATACCTCCGTGAATCCAGGATGATAGTCAGTTGCTGCTCCCTCCTGTACCAGGTCTTGGAATGTTGACATCATGTGCAGCAAGAGATACAGATAGGGGATGAAACGAATCACTCTGTTTCTCTGTTATAAAAATGAAAACTCGAGTTTCTATTTTAAAATCCTTTCTCTATTCTTTTAGAACTAGTGACTCTTTTACTCCTGTCATTGAAGTGAACTTCCAAAATATACCTCTTTGTTGAACAGTTGCACAAACATCATCATTAACATATATTTCTGTCATCAGAAGTTGAACAACTAAGGAGAATGAGAAACATGCCATTTCTCAAATTTGAAGTCAAAGATTGGGTCTTTCATTAATTTGATGATCTTCACTTTCAAATATCTTATACTTTGAAAAAGATCAATATTCAAATTTGTTTTACATCTGTAATAAAGTATTGACTCAAATATAGCTTTGTTATTCACCAGCTGTGTAACTATGGTTATGTGTCTTGAATCTCAGTTTTATGATCTATAAAACAGGGGTTCAAAATCATGAAGATGTTGTAGGGATAAAATATAGCCACATGAGAAAACTTTAACCTAGTCACTGGCACCTTTTCAATGCGAGGTAATTTGTAGGCTGTTTTCACAGTGGATCATATATATACTAGACTATTTCACACTTTAGAAATTGAGACATCTCAGATATAATTTATGATATACAATTTTTAAATAAATTTTAAATCTTGGTGAAATGTGTTTGGAACTACTGTGCCAATGTGAGTTCTCTTTAAGCCACATTTCAAAATCATAGAAGAAGCTTTTGTTTAGGTAAGGTTTATTTTCTGTCTAATAAAAGTTAAAAAGTAAATGTCACCATTCAGTTGGGATGGCCAACAAGAGCAAGAGAGAGAAAATATTGAGAGAGAACGCAAGTGAGCCAAACAGGTGTGTAGGATTCTGCCAACATACTTTGCACAAGGCTGGTGGCCACATGGAAGCTTGAGCCCCAACACTTTACTTTACAAATCTATTGTGTACAACAAATAGTTTCCCTAAGCATTTCAAGTGTCAAGCCTGAAAATAAAAGTTAGAAGTCTTTTACTAAAACCAAAGATGGCAACTAATAAAATATTAACAAGAACAAATCTATACTAAACACAAACAGCCATCTTTCAGTAATATAGGCAGCTATCCATGAAAATGTAAGTCAAGCAGAAAGAGAAAATTCATGAAAATCAACAATCAGTACTCTTGAGATTGTTTCTACCAATATTTTGTAATTTGACAGAGCTTTTTTGAAACTGTAACATCATGATATACTGAGTTCATGTATGCAGCTTACAATAAACTGAAAGCCAAATACCTTATAAAGTAGTCATTGTCCTTACTTTTAAAGACAATTAAATTTTGAGATTTGAGTATTATTAAAGTTTCTATTTCTTAAGATAGATAACATGTAAAGTAAAAACTAGTCTCTCTTTTGTGTGTATTACAATGAACTTGGTCGTTTTGCTACATAATCTTCAATCTCCAAACTCCATAAATCAGTCATTTAACTACATTTCACAGCTGAGGAATCCAAAACTCAGAATGATTATAAAGTTTGCCTCAGAATATAAGAAATAATATTTGTAACACTAAAATATTTTTATTCCAATATGTATTGCTGTTTTAATTCAGAAAATATAAGCTTTCTTCTTTGCTGTTATCCATCATTGTTTAATATAAAAAGATTACAAATCTTTACTAGCCTGATTGTGATTTTGAGTAATTATCCCATGTAACTGTAAAAGAAACATGAAATTTGTTTCTTGATATTTTCTAAAGACTATTTCTTTACTTCTTTATAATGATTTTCATAGGCCTTATTCATATAATAAAATACCCATCAGAAATTCTGTGGTGCTCCCAAAGGAGAAAACAATAACAACCCCCAGTTGAACAGTCATAGTATTTATTTCCTCTATTACATGCTCTATCATGTTGGACAATCTGATCTTTAAAACTTAATAATATGTCATGTACATTTTTCTGTCCCAACTTATATTCTAAATAAGTAGCTTTTATATTTTACTGGTAGAATTCTTTGTACAAACAAATCTGAAGGAGGACTCTAATAGGTACCAGAGTAGATACAGACCTGTTCTGGAGGAAGTGAGGAAGGGGAAAGTCATGTTCCTTGACATAGGTGCTGCTTACCTCTCCCCACCATGGCTACCTGAACATCCTCTGTGGATTTCATGAGAGTTCTTTGAAAATTCTTCTTCATCATTTTGTTTAGTAACAGATTATGATCCAACTAATTGCAGGCATGCATGTGCATTCTAAGTGGCGTCATTAGTGTCTGAATCTTTGCGACCTTGTATACTGTAGCCCCCCAGGTTTTCTGTCCATGGGGATTCTCCAGGAAAGATTCCTGGAGTGGGTTGCCCTGCCCTCCTCCAGGGGATTTTCCCAACCCAGGGATCAAACCGCATCTCTTACCTCTCCTGCATTGGCAAGTGGGTTCTTTACCACTAGCACTACCTGGGGAGCCCTCCAACAAGTTGGAAATCCCTTAAGTTATTTCAAGAAGCCAAAACTATTCGGGAGACTCACAAATAATAAAAATAATGATGAAAATAATTATTATTGAAAAGAGAAATAAGAACTAATGTTTATTAACCACTTAAAAATAAAACTAATAACTAAATTATTTCTATTCAAAAAGCATGATTGTTATCCCCTACTCTGAAAATGAAGAACTCATGGCTTAGAAAGGTAACTAACTTGTTTAACATCACACGCTTAGTACATCATGAAGTCACATTTAGCAAATA
The DNA here is from genome assembly GCF_016772045.2 of Ovis aries. Lineage (NCBI taxonomy): Eukaryota > Metazoa > Chordata > Mammalia > Artiodactyla > Bovidae > Ovis > Ovis aries. Next base: position 65,578,307 of record NC_056061.1, read on the forward strand.
ACACTATAAAGACAGTGCTGCACTCAAAATGCAAGCAAATTTGGAAAATTCAGCAGTGGCCACAGGACCGGAAAAGGTCAGTTTTAATTCCAATCCCAAAGAGAGACAATGCCAAAGAATACTCAAACTACTGCACAATTGCACTAATCTCACATGCTACCAAGGTAATGCTCAAAATTCTCCGGATAGGCTTTAATGGTACATGGACTGAGAACTTCCAGATGTTCAAGCTGAATTTAGAAAAGGCAGAGGAACCAGAGATCAAACTGCTAACATCCACTGGATCATAGAAAAATCTAGAGAATACCAGAAAAACATCTATTTCTCCTTTATTGTCTATGCCAAAGCCTTTCACTGTGTGGATCATAGCAAAGTGTGGAAAATTCTTCAAGAGATGGAAATACCAGACCACTTTACCTGCCTCCTGAGAAATGTGTATGCAGATCAAGGAGCAACAGGTAGAAACAGACATGAACAATGAACTGGTTCCAAATTGGGAAAGAACATCAAGGTCGTATATTGTCATCCTGCTTATTTAACTAATATGCAGAGTACATCATGCAAAATGCCGGGATGGATGAAGCACAAGCTGGAAGCAAGTTTGTTTGCTGGGAGAAACATTAATGACCTCAGATATGCAAATGACACCACCCTTATGGCAGAAAGTGAGGAGGAACTAAAGAGCCCTCTTGATGAAAATGAAAGAGGAGAGTGAAAAAGCTGGCTTAAAACTCAACATTCAAAAAATTAAGATCATGGCATTCACATGAATTGTGAATATTCATTGGAAAGACTGATGCAGAAGCTGAAGCTCCAATATTTTGGCAACCTGATGAGAAGAGCTGACTCATTAGAAAAGACCCTGATGCTGGGAAAGATTGAAGGTAGGAGCAGAAGGGGACAACAGAGGACGAGATGGTTGGATGGCATCACTTGCTCAATGGATATGAGTTTGAGCAATCTCCAGGCGATGGTGAAGGACAGGGAAGCCTGGCATGCTGCAGTCTCTGGAGTCGCAAAGATTCAGACATGACTGAGTGTCTGAACAACAGCAACAACTGTAAGAAAACAATAATGCTTTTTGTTTTCTCATAGCTAAAACTTTTGTGTACATAATTTATGATTTCTTAAGAGGAATGTGTAGAAATGAAAATCCTTCTCACTATATGAGAATACTGAATTCCCATGCCTACACCACCTGGAAATTTATATAATAATGTAATGCATTATCAATACAATAAAATATTTACCAGTTTGACAAATGAAGATACCTCATTGTTTTAAAAAATAATTAATATATAATTGAATATATTAATACAAGATAAATACAAAGCAAAAATATGCAATGTGTAAAGTAGTTTATTGGCTCTCACATGAGTTACATCATTTAAGCTTTATAAAACATTTAAGGAAACTGAAGTTCAAAGAGATACATTTTTAATTCAATTGGGTGACATCTCTAGTAAATGTCAAACTTGGAACTCAAACTTATGACTGCTCATATTTGAATCCCAGGCACTGAATCATTATGCTTTCTGAATATTTTAATGACTGATGACAATGAAAATTTTGTTATGATCATTACCCAAATACATTTTAACTTATGATTTGCTGTGTCTATTGACCATTTGAATATTTGAATTCTTATTGATTGGCAATACTGCTTATGCATGATAACTAAGTTGCAGCAAATGTTACAAATGTACTATCTATTCTTTCATTTGCATTTTAAAGCAGTTAATGGTGCTTCCTGACATATAACCATTTTTGATTTTTCACATTGTCAAACCTAGTGCTGTATTTTCTGAAGGTTTACCTTTATGGTTATGATAGCAAAATTATACAAACATACTCCATAGTTTCATTCTAGTAACTTTATGACTTAGCTTTCTACATTACATTATTTATCCAAAATTTATTCTGATATATAGCATGTCGCAATGACCTCATTTTAAGATAATTCCCCATCTGTTCTAACATATTATGCTGAGTATATCATCTTTTCTCTTTTGTTCTTTTTATAGCTTTGTCTCTTCTAGTACCACTGATTTTTATTTGCTGTTTTTTAAAAATATATTGTGCTATCTACTAAGGAAAGTTGTATCTAATTAATAATTATTTCAAAATGTTTTTGTCCATATTCTATCCTTTGTCATTATTCCAGGTTGTTTTAAATCTATTTATTAAATTACAACAAAGTTCCCATAGCATTTTCATTAAAACTTTAAAACATATATTAATTTTGAAAGATTTGACAGCTTTAAACTAGACGACTTTTATAAATACTACATACTTCATGCTATTTATACTTTCATCTTTCTTAATGAAATATTACCTTTTCCATTATACATGCAATGCCTGTTTCCTGCTAGGTTTATACTTTTGTCATGCTTACCATATTACTTAAGATATGTTCACTGCTTTTGTTTAAATAGATTACCTCATAAACTCATAACTCATGTCTTAGTCTCTCTCTTTCTTTCCTTCCTTCTTCCTTACATTTTTCCATCTTATGCAATTTTCTTTGACAATGGTTATTATTTATAACAACAAAACTTGCTTCTTTTTCTTGCCTTATTGAATTATCTGAAGTCTTGTGTTACATGTTAATCTTGGGGCCTTTTTTTCTCAGCATTCTAATATGAGGAAAAACTTACCAATTCTACTCATAACCAGGTGGCACTAGTGGTAAAGAATCTGCCTGCCAAAGTAGGGGACTCAAAAGACCCAGGTTCGATCCGCAGATTGGGAAGATCCCCTGAAGGAAGAAACGGCAACCCAAGCCAATATTCTAGCCAGGAAAATCTAATGGACAGAGGAGACTGTCAGGGTACAGTCCATGGGGTTACAAAGAGTCAGACACAACCGAGCATGCACACAGGCAGGCAAGCACTCACAGGCTCAGAAGCACATGTACAGTGCATGTGAGGTTGCTTCAGTCATGTCAGACTTTTTGTAGACATGGGAAACTATATGGTTATTTCTTAAAGCTTGACATGCAATTCCATAATTAAGTGCAACTTTCCTTTAGGCTTTCAGAGATTTTATTAGTACCCTGCTTATAGTTCTGACAAAAGAATTTTTTTTCTCTTGATACTGAATGGGAGATGGCAAATAATTAATAGGTGAAAGGAAAGAACAGACAAGTAAGTTGGGAAATACATAGGACATTATATTTGTAGTATTGATTATTGATGAAATGCCATTTAGTGGAAAATCCAAATTTATTAGTCCCTAGACATACCTTGAATTTTAAATATAACACATTACTAGCTTTCATTGACAATCATCACTACCATATGAATGATTTAACAACAACAACAAAAATACTTGTAGTATTTTGTACGAGTTTCTTTGCTTATTTCTACCACTATTTATACCAAAGTGCTCAAATTAGTGCAAGGGATCCCTGGTGGCTCAGATGGTAAAGAGTCTG